>NW_026647180.1:1500000-1614154 GCF_950295315.1 Erinaceus europaeus | reverse complement strand
CCCCTGCAGGTGGGGGTCTGGGCGCCAGACCCCAGACCCTTCCACCTGTCCCCTCTTTTTGTGAGCGCCACAAGGCCTTAACCCTCTGACATACCGCCCAACATCCCTGGATTTACTTTTGAAGGCAATATGACCTGCCTCGCTTTGAATCTCATTATCCAGAGGGTCAGTCCTGGAGACAGTGTCATGACACGACACACGGAGATCTCTGGTATCAGAGAACACCTGGAACAGCAGCTGGGGCTCTAGTGCCAGGGCAGGAGCAACTCCCCAACCACCGTCCACGGAGTCCACCTGCCTGCATTTTGGTCCTTTTCCCTCCAAAAAAGATATTTCCCTTTTTTCACTGAGAAACAAGCAGCAGAGAGGTTACCCAGGCAGGGGGAAAAATGAATAAAAATCCTTTTTTTTTTTTTTTTAACCGTAGAGAATGACCATCTTCTGGGAAATACAGGTTTTGAACCTGAAAACACTGTCTGTCTGTGTCCTAGTCTACAGAAACAGCCACTAGCCCAGCCAGATCTCACGCTAAGATGGGGTGTTTTTGCCAGTCAAAAGTCTGCACAGCGCACTAGGGATTGGGCAGCCTGAGACCCAAATGTTACATTGTAGATGGACTGTTTGCAATTCTTGCTCCCCAGGACATTGGACTGTCTCAACTCCCTCCCCTACAGCATGAAAAAAAGACTCTTGACAACCTTAGAGCAAATGGAGTAGGGGCGAGTGAAGCTTGTTGCATGTCTGCACTGCTCATGCCCAGGTGTCTGTGGGGGGCCATGGCAGAGGCTGTAAGGGGGCTAGGGGGCAGAAGGAGACTGTTTGAGAGGCAGGCTGCAGGCAGGGGAGCCCGTGAGTGTCTGCAGGGCTGTGTGTGTGGGTGTGGTGGCAGGGGGTTAAGGCAGGTCCCCCTGCTGGATGGTGAGATGGCAGCTGGGCTGGCTCTGGGCCCCCAGGGCTGAAGGGCAGAATCATGGTGGCAGTAAAGTAGTGCAGGGAGGCACACAGTAGATGTTAGTTGGGGAGCTGGGGGACAGAGGGCAAGGGAAAAGGGGGCATCATTGAGGAGGGGTCTGGAGTAGACAGTGGTGGGAGCTGGAGGCATCGAAGGTCCCAGGAACAAGGGATTGACAGGAACAGATTCCTGCACCCACCCACTGGATAGAAGCTGCAGCAGCCAGAGCAGTAGCCCTGGCTTGCCTAGGCCAAGTGCGCTGAGTGAGTCCCTCTGAAGATGAGGAATAGAAGGAGGAGGAGTTGGAGGAAGATGAGGAGGAGGAGGAGGAAGAGGAGGAAGAGGAGGAAGAGGAGGAGGAAGAAGAGGAGGAGGAGGAGGAGGAGGAGGGGCTGGAGGGCAGCTATCAGTAGGCAATGGGATAAATAGAGGCCTCCATTACGGAGGCATGTGTCCAGGCAGGCAGGCACCCACCAATCCTCAGGGGCAGCTCAGGGCACCCAGGGACCTGGTGTGGATATCTCTGGGGTGGGGACTGTCAGTCAGTCAGCAAGACTGTGTGTCAGTGCAAATGGTGGGACAGGGGCCTGGCGGACCTTGCTCCCCAGCCCTGGGCTGTCAGATGCCAGCCCCATGCCCAGACACACACCAATCTGCCCATAGCCCCTTGGCCCGGCCGACCTACACCTGCTTTGGCCTGGGGCTCTGGCTCTGGTGGCTGGCCACCAACCCTCAAGGTCAAGTTCAGGGTGGGGCTCATGGCTGCTGGTCAACAGGATGGGCGGGGTCCCCGTGGCCTAGCAACCACAGGAGCCCTCTGTGATGTCCTAGCCCCTGGCATTCTGTGCTGGCCACACTGGCACTGGGCAGCCCAACTGCCCTGCCACTAGGTCAGCCAGCAGCGCCCAGACGCCTGGGCCCTGGCACAGATGGACAGAAGGATGGGAAGCCAGTGCTGACCAACAAGGGAACTCAGGTCTGGCAGCCAAGAGAAGACAGGTGGAGGTGTGCCCGGGATCCAGGGAGCCCAGGCCAGAGCTGCCTACATGCCTGCCTGCCCTCCTGGATGTCTGTATGCTGCCTTTGTCCAGGTAGGTTTCTCAGGTCCTCTCCACTCCTGTCCTCTCCTGTCCCTCGTGTCCTCTCCTGCCCTAACCATCCTCTCCCCTCTCCTCTCCTCTGAAATTTGCTTCTCTCCTTTGTCTGTCTTCTCTTCTGCGTGCCCTGCTCAACAGCTCCAGCACTTGTGATGGTTCTCCAGTGACAGCTGTTCGCAACCACTTCCACCCCCTCCCTGCCCCTAAGGTGACCCAACTCACAGGTCTCCGGCTCACCCCACCCACACCCACACCCCCCAACATATTCCCTGGTTCAGCCCCTCTGCCCTATTCAGCCGAACTCGCCCCTTTGCAACCTACCTATGCATCCTGGTTTGTCTTCTCCATTCAAGGAGAGATCTCCTTTTGTACTTAGCTTGGTTGACTGGTGGATGGATGGATGGATGGATGGATGGATGGATGCATGGATGGATGGATGAATGGATGTATAGATTGATGGGTGGATGGATGGATGCATGGACAGGTCAATGGATTGGTTTTGTAGAGGCAGAGTACCATCTAGGGGTAGTTGAGACAGCTGTTGTCAGAGCCAGAGTCTACGTCAAATGTAAAACATTAATTCATCAATAACAAAAATGAATAAGCACCTAAATAAATAAATAAATAAATAAATAAATAAATATAAAAACTGGGTTAAAAAATACATGGCGTCTCTGCCTTTCTGCATATGGTATGATGTGAGGATCTTAACAAGGAAAGCATTGTCTGAGTAGCCCCTTTGAAGTCGTGGAATATTTCCTTTTCCTTTTTTCTTTTTTTACTTTCTATTTTCTTGATTATTTATTGGAATAAATAGACACGAATTGAGAGGGAAGGGAGGGATAGAGAGTTTGAGACACAGAGAGAGTCACCTGCAGCACTTCTGCACCACTTGTAAAGATTTCCCCCGGCAGGTGGGGACCAGGGTCTTGAAGCCCAGTCCCCCTGCATTGTAACATGAGTGCTTAGCTGGGTGTGGCACGACCTGGTACCTTTGATGGGACACTTTTTTTAGCAATGAAAAGAAATTCTCGGGGCAAGGTAATAAATAAATGAAGAAATAAATAAAAGTGCATTTACATTAACTCTGTGGAAACACACAGGGACATATACATCTCTGTTACCTGTATTACTTATTCAGTTATGGATTGATTGCCTCAAGGGATTATTGCCTCAGCTCAGTTCCTGCGCCACGAATAATCCACAGCTCCTGAACTCCATTTGTTCCCCTTTCACTGCCCTTCTTGCTTGATCACTGTGGTGGTTATTGTTGTGGTTGTTGTTGTTGTTACTGACCTTGCAACAGACAGAGAGAAAAGGAGAGAACAGGGGAAAAACAGAGTGGGAGAGAAAGATAGAGCCCCTAAAGACCTGCTTCACCCCCTGTAAAGCGACTCCCCTGCAGGTGGGGGTCTGGGCGCCAGACCCCAAACCCTTCCACCTGTCCCCTCTTTTCGTGAGCGCCACAAGCCCTTAACCCTCTGACATACCGCCAAACATCCCTGGATTTACTTTTGAAGGCAATATGACCAGCCTCGTTTTGAATCCTCATTATCCTGAGGGTCAGTCCTGGAGACAGTGTCATGACACGACACACGGAGATCTCTGGTATCAGAGAACACCTGGAACAGCAGCTGGGGCTCTAGTGCCAGGGCAGGAGCAACCCCCCATCCACTCTACACGGAGTCCACCTGCCTACATTTTGGTCCTTTTCCCTCCAAAAAAGATTTTTCCCTTTTTTAACTGAGAAACAGGCAGCAGACAGGTTACCCAGGCAGGGGAAAAAAATAAATAAAAAGCCTTTTTTCTTTTTTTTACCGAAGTGAATGACCATCTTCTGGGAAGTACAGGTTTTGAACCTGAAAACTCTGTCTGTCTGTCTCCTAGTCCACAGAAAGAGCCACTAGCCCAGCCAGATCTCACGCTCAGATGGGGTGTTTTTGCCAGTCAAAAGTCTGCACAGTGCACTAGGGATTGGACGGCCTGAGACCCAAATGTTACATTGTAGATGGACTGTTTGCAGTTCTTGCTCCCCAGGACATAGGGCTTTCTCAACTCCCTCCCCTACAGCACGAAAAAAAGATTCTTGACAACCTTAGAGCAAATGGAGTGGGGGCGAGTGGAGCTTGCTGCATGTCTGCGCTGCTCATGCCCACGTGTCTGTGGGGGGCCGTGGTAGAGGCTGTAAGGGGGCGAGGGGGCAGAAGGAGACTGTTTGAGAGGCAGGCTGCAGGCAGGGGAGCCTGTGAGTGTGTGCAGGGCTGTGTGTGTGTGTGTGTGTGTGGTGGCAGGGGGTTAGGGCAGGTCCCCCTGCAGAAGGTGAGATGGCAGCTGGTCTGGCCCTGGGCCCCCAGGGCTGAAGGGCAGAAGCAGGGTGGCAGTAAAGTAGCACAGGGAGGCACACAGTAGATGTTAGTTGGGGAGCTGGGGGACAGAGGTCAAGGGGAAAGGGGGCATCCTTGAGGAGGGGTCTGGAATAGAGAGTGTCGGGAGTTGGTGACATGGAAGGTCCCTGGATCCAGGGAAAACAGGAACAGATTTCTGCACCCACCCACTGGATAGAAGCTTCAGCAGCCAGAGCAGCAGCCCTGGCTTGCCTTGGCCAAGGGTCCTGAGTGACTCCCTCTGAGGATGAGGAAGAGAAGGAGGAGGAGTTGGAGGGGGAGGAAGTGGGGCAGGAGGGCAGCTATCAGTAGGCAAAGGGATTAATAGAGGCCTCCATTACGGAGGCATGTGTCCAGGCAGGCACCCACCAATCCTCAGGGGCAGCTCAGGGCACCCAGGGACCTGGTGTGGGTATCTCTGGGGCGGGGACTGTCAGTCAGTCAGCAAGACTGTGTGTCAGTGCACATGGTGGGACAGGGACCTGGCGGACCTTGGTCCCCAGCCTTGGGCGGTCAAATGCCAGCCCCATGCCCAGACACACAACAATCTGCCCATAGCCCCTTGGCCCAGCCGACCAGCACCTACTTTGGCCGGGGGCTCTGGCTCTGGTGGCTGGCCACCAGCCCTCAACATCAAGTTCAGGGTGGGGGTCATGGCTGCTGGTCAACTGGATGGACAGTGTCCCCGAGGCCTAGCAACCACAGGAGCCCTCTTTGATGTCCTAGCCCCTGGCATTCTGTGCTGGCCACACTGGCACTGGGCAGCCCAACAGCTTTGCCACTACGTCAGCCAGCAGCGCCCAGACACCTGGGCCCTGGCACAGAGGGACGGAAGGATGGGAAGACAGTGCTGACCGACGAGGGACCTCAGGGACCTCTGGCAGCCAAGAGAAGACAGGTGGAGGTGTGCCCGTGATCCGGGGATCCCAGGCCAGAGCTGCCTGCATGCCTGCCTGCCTTCCTGGATGTCTGTATGCTGCCTTTGTCCAGGTAGGTTTCTCAGGTCCCCACCACTCCTGTTCTCTCCTGTCCTCTCCTGTCCTCACCATCCACTCCCCTCTCCTCTCCTTTATCTGTCCACTCTTCCGGGGGCCCTGCTCAAGATCTCCAGCACTTGTGATGGTTCTCCAGTGACAGCTGTTCGCAACCCCTTCCACCCCCTCCCTGCCCCTGACGTGACCCAGCTCACAGGGTCTCCGGCTCACCCCACCCACACCCACACCCCCCAACACATTCCCTGGTTCAGCCCCTCTGCCCTATTCACCGAACTGGCCCCTTTGCAACCTACCTATGCATCGTGGTTTGTCTTCATCATTCAAGGAGAGATCTCCTTTTTTACTTAGCTTGGTTGATTGGTGGATGGATGGATGGATGTATGGATGGCTGGATGGATAGATGGATAGCTGGATGGATAGCTGGATGGATAGCTGGATGGATAACTGGATGGATAGCTGGATGTATGGATGGATGGATGGACAGGTCAATAGATTGGTATTGTAGAGGCAGAGTACCATCCAGAGGTACTTGAGACCGCTGGTGTAAGTGCCCTAGTCTATGTCAAATGGAAAACATGAATTCATAAATATCAAAAATGAATAACCACCTAAATAAATAAATAAATATAAAAACTGGGTTAAAAAATACATGGCGCCTTTGCCTTTCTGCATATGGTATGCTGTGAGGATCTTAACAAGGAAAGCATTGTCCTGAGTAGCCCCTTTGAAGTAGTGGAATATTTCATTTTCCTTTTTTTTTTTGACTTTCTATTTTCTTGATTATTTATTGGAATAAAAAGACAGGAATTGAGAGGGAAGGGATGGATAGAGAGTTTGAGACACAGAGAGAGACAGCTGCAGCACTGCTGCAACACATGTATAGATTTCCCCCGTCAGGTGGGGACCAGGGTCTTGAAGCCCAGTCCTCCTGCATTGTAACATGAGTGCTTAACTGGGTGTGGCACCACCTGGTACCCTTGATGGGACACTGTTTTTAGCAAGGAAAAGAAATTCTCGTGGCAAGGTAATAAATAAATAAATGAAGAAATAAAGAAAAGTGCATTGACATTAACTCAGTGGAAACACACAGGGACATATACATCTCTGTTACCTGTATTACTTATTCATTGATTGATTGATTGCCTCAAGGGGTTATTGCCACAGCTCAGTGCATGCACCACGAATAATCCACAGCTCTGCACTCCATTTGTTCCCCTTTCGCTGCTCTTGTTGCTTGGTCACTGTGGTGGTTATTGTTGCTGTTGTTGTTCTTACTGACACTTGCATCGGACAGAGAGAAAAGGAGAGAGCAGGGGAAATAGAGAGTGGGAGAGAAAGATAGAGCCCCTAAAGACCTGCTTCTCCCCCTGTAAAGCGACTCCCCTACAGGTGGGGGTCTGGGCGCCAGACCCCAGATCCTTCCACCTGTCCCCTCTTTTCGTGAGCGCCACAAGCCCTTAACCCTCTGAAATACCGCCAAACCTCCCTGGATTAACTTTTGAAGGCAATATGACCTGCCTCATTTTAAATCCTCATTATCCTGAGGATCAGTCCTGGAGACAGTGTCATGACACGACACACGGAGATCTCTGGTTTCAGAGAACACCTGGAAACGCAGCAGGGGCTCTAGTTCCAGGGCAGGATCAACTCCCCATCCACCCTCCATGGAGTCCACCTGCCTGTATTTTGGTCCTTTTCCCTCCAAAAAAGGTTTTTCCCTTTTTTCACTGAGAAACAGGCAGCAGACAGGTTACCCAGGCATGGAAAAAAAATAATAATAAAAAGCCTTTTTTTTTTTTAACCATAGTGAATGACCATCTTTGGGTAGTACAGGTTTTGAACCTGAAAACAATGTCTGTCTGTCTGCTAGTCCACAGAAAGAGCCACTGGCCCAGCCTGATCTCACAGTCAGATGGGGTGTTTTTGCCATTCAAAGGTCTTCACAGCGCACTAGGGATTGGGCGGCCTGAAACCCAAATGTTACATTATAGATGGACTGTTTGCAGTTCTTGCTCCCCAGAACATTGGACTGTCTCAACTCCCTCCCCTACAGCATGAAAAAAAGACTCTTGAAGACCTGGAGCAAATGGAGTGGGGTCGAGGGGAGCTGGTTGCATGTCTGTGCTGCTCAAGCCCAGGTATCTTTGGCGGGCCGTGGCAGAGGCTGTAAGGGGGCTAGCGGGCAGAAGGAGACTGTTTTAGAGGCAGGCTGCAGGCAGGGGAGCCTGTGAGTCTGTGCAGAGCTGCGTGTGTGGGTGTGGTGGCAGGGGGTTAGGGCAGGTCCCCCTGCTGGATGGTGAGATGGCAGCTGGGCTGGCTCTGGGCCCCAGGGCTGAAGGGCAGAAGCAGGGTGGCAGTAAAGTAGCGCAGGGAGGCACACAGTAGTTGTTAGTTGGGGAGCTGAGGGACAGAGGACAAGGGGAAAGGGTGCATCCTTGAGTAGGGGTCTGGAATAGAGAGTGGCGGGAGCTGGAGGCATGGAAGGTCCCAGGAACCATGGACTGACAGGAACAGATTCCTGCACCCACCCACTGGATAGAGGCTGCAGCAGCCAGAGCAGCAGCCCTGGCTTGCCTAGGCCTAGGGCCCTGAGTGAGTCCCTCTGAGGATGAGTAAGAGGAGGAGGAGGTGGAGGAGGAGTAGTAGGAGGAGGAGGATGAAGAGGAGGAGGAAGAAGGGGAGGAGGAGGAGGAGGAAGAGGAGGGGCTGGAGGGCTGCTGTCAGTAGGCAAAGGGATTAATAGAGGCCTCTATTACGGAGGCATGTGTCCAGGCAGGCACCCACCAACCCTGAGGGGCAGCTCAGGGCACCCAGGGTCCTGGTGTGGGTATCTCTGGGGCAGGGACTGTCAGTCAGTCAGCAAGATTGTGTGTCAGTGCACATGGTGGGACAGGGGCCTGGCGTACCTTGGTCCCCAGCCCTGGGCTGTCAGATGCCAGCCCCTTGCGCAGACACACACCAATCTGCCCATAGCCCCTTGGCCCGGCCGACCTGCATCTGCTTTGGCCTGGGGCTCTGGCTCTGGTGGCTGGCCACCACCCCTCAGGTCAACTTCATGGTTGGGGTCATGGCTGCTGGTCAACTGGATGGGCGGGGTCCCCGTGGCCTAGCAACCACAGGACCCCTCTGTGATGTCCTAGCCCCTGGCATTCTGTGCTGTCCACACTGGCACTGGGCAGCCCAACTGCCCTGCCACTAGGTCAGGCAACAGCGCCCAGACGCCTAGGCCCTGGCTCAGAGGGACCGAAGGATGGGAAGACAGTGCTGACTGACGAGGGACCACAGGGCTGGCAACAAAGAGAAGTCAGGTGGAGGTGTGCCCGGGATCCAAGGAGCCCAGGCCAGAGCTGCCTGCATGCCTGTCTGCCTTCCTGGATGTCTGTATGCTGCCTTTGTCCAGGTAGGTTTCTCAGGTCCCCTCCACTCCTGTCCTCTCCTGTCCTCTCCTGTCCTCACCATCCACTCCCCCTCTCCTCTCCTCTGCACTTTTCTTCTCTCCTCTGTCTGTCCTCTCTTCTGGGGGCCCTGCTCAACATCTCCAGCACTTGTGATGGTTCTCCAGTGACAGCTGTTCGCAACCCCTTCCACCCCCTCCCTGCCCCTGATGTGACCCAGCTCACAGGGTCTCCGGCTCACCCCACCCACACCCACACCCCCCAACACATTCCCTGGTTCAGCTCCTCTGCCCTATTCAGCCGAACTGGCCCCTTTGCAACCTACCTATGCATCAATGTTTGTCTTCATCATTCAAGGAGCGATCTCCTTTTGTACTTAGCTTGGTTGACTGGTGGATGGATGGATGTCTGGATGGATGGATGGATGGATGGATGGATGGATGGATGGATGGATGGATGGATGGATAGCTGGATGGATAGCTGGATGGATAGCTGGATGGATAGTTGGATGGGTGGATGGATGGATGTACAGGTCAATGGATTGGTTTTGTAAAGGCAGAGTACCGTCTAGGGGTACTTGAGACTGCTGGTATCAGAGCCATAGTCTATGTCAAATGTAAAACATTAATTCATCAATAACAAAAATGAATAAGCACCTAAATAAATAAATATAAAAACCGGGTTAAAAAATACATGGCGTCTTTGCCTTTCTGCATATGGTATGCTGTGAGGATCTTAACAAGGAAAGCATTGTCCTGAGTAGCCCCTTTGAAGTAATGGAATATTTCATTTTCCTTTTTCTTTTTTGACTTTCTATTTTCCTGATTATTTATTGGTATAAATATACAGGAATTGAGAGGGAAGGGAGGGATAGAGAGTTTGAGACACAGAGAGAGCCACTTGCAGCACTTCTGCACCACTTGTAAAGATTTCCCCCGGCAGGTGTGGACCAGGGTCTTGAAGCACAGTCATCCAGCTTTGTAACATGAGTGCTTAACTGGGTGTGGCACCACCAAGAAAGGAGAAATCTACAGGGCCGGGGTGGGGGTAAATAGCATAATGGTTATAGAAAGAGACTCTCATGCCTGAGGTTTTTTGGGAGCACATGGTACAAAGTGCAAGGACCAGGGTGGGCATCCCAGGTCGAGAGCCTCTCGCGTGGCGGGTGGGGGTGTGGGGAGGCTCGAAGAAGCAGTGAAGCAGTGAAGCTGGTCTGCAGGTCTGCTCCCTGCCATGTGTACTTAACCCTCTGCACTACCACCCGGGCCTCCCCAGTCCCTCCATTCTTTCCAGAGAGAGAGAGACAGAGACAGAGAGACAGAGATAGAGACAGAGACAGAGTACAGGGTGTGAGAAAGACATGAAAACAACACACCACTGCCTTTGGAGTTCCATCTCTTTTCTTTTTTTTAATATTTATTTTATTTATTTATTTATTTATTCCCTTTTGTTGCCCTTGTTTTATTGTTGTAGTTATTATTGTTGTTGTCGTTGTTGGATAGGACAGAGAGAAATGGAGAGAGGAGGGGAAGACAGAGAGGAGGAGAGAAAGATAGACACCTGCAGACCTGCTTCACCGCCTGTGAAGCGACTCCCCTGCAGGTGGGGAGCCGGGGTTCCAACAGGGATCCTTATGCAGGTCCTTGTGCTTTGCGCCACCTGCGCTTAACCCACTGCGCTACAGCCCAACTCCCAGTTCCATCTCTTTTCATCCTCAGTGGTTCTCACTGTGGTTTCTTAGATTTCTTCCTATGAAATGAAAAGTTACATTGTGGCGGTCCAGAAGGTTGCGAGGTGGATAAATAAAGTATTGGACTTACAACGACGAGGAGGTCCTGAGTTTGACCCCTGGCAGCACATGTACCAGAGTGATGTCTGGCTATTTCTCTGTCTCCTGTCGTATCTTTCTGCTTCAGAAATAAGTACAATCTTAAATAAAATAAAATTAAATGAAAATAAAGTGACAAACCTTTGTGTCCTGAACCCTATCACCATGTAAATGGATAGTTTTAGTGATGCCTCCATCAGAGCGCATGTGTCACGTGGTGAGGGGACTGAAGGCAGAAGGGAGAGAGTGAGAAAATAAATAATTTAAAAAGGGATGGTAGTGGTGGTGGTAGAGGAGGAGGAGGAGGAGGAAGGGGGGCCCAGTCAATGAATTAAAGTGAGGCAGTCAATTAATTAATTACTCAAAAATCAGTTTTTTTCCGGGCTTGGGGTAGGTGTATTTAGGAAACTATATACCTCTCCCAAAGGGGAGAGGTGTGAATTCTTAGAAAAGAAAGGAGAGGCCTAATCCCTCCACCTTTTCTGTGTGTGTATGTCTGTGTTTGGGGGGGGATGTCAATGTGTAAATGGCCTTTATACACACATGCACACACACGCACACGCACACACGCACCAACATCTGTGGAGTTCCACCTATTTTCATCTTTGTTGCTGTCTCGTACACTCTTAGATGTTCTCATTTTAAATGTAAAATGATGTTTTAGTCTGAACCTTTTCTGATCACATACAAAGAAATGGCATTTTTCTGGGTTACTCTCATCCATCTCTCTCTCTCCCTCCCTCCCTCCCTGCCCCCCCAAAGTATTTTATTAGAGATGGGACTTAGAACAAAAAAGTGTGTGTGTGTGTGTGAGAGAGAGAGAGAGAGAGAGAGAAAGGAGAGAGTTGTGTATATGCCTGTCTTCCACACTTTTCACCATTAACAAAGGAATAGGTTTATCACAGAGACTCTCATGCCTGAGTCTCCCAAGTACCAGGTTTGATTCTCCACCCCCCCCCAACATAAAGGAGAGTTGAGCAGTGCTGGTGTGGGGGGCAAGAAGGAGGATAAACAAGGGCAACAAAAGGGGGAAAAATGGACCCCAGGAGCGGTGGATTCAGGGTGCAGGCATGGAGCCCAGCAATAACCCTGGAGGGATAAGAAGGAGAAGGAGAAGGAGGAGGAGGAGAAGGAGAAGGAGAAGGAGAAGGAGGAGAAGGAGAAGGAGAAGGAGAAGGAGGAGAAGGAGGAGAAAGATAAATAGATATAATTTATATATATGTATATTTCATTTCAATCATAGGAACGGAGGCACTGAAATAGGCAGATGGGAACACTGGTCTTTTCTGGTTTGACAGTGGTGTGCTTTGCCTTGGGACATCTGGGGCCTCTAGCCAGAAAAGACATGGTGGTATGCAGCAAGCTCACAGGAGACCTTTCTCCCTCTCTCTCTCTCTCTCTCTCTCTCTCTCTCTCTTTCTCTGTTTCCTTCCTTCCTCCCTTCATGGGGGGTGTTGTTAATGGTTTACAGTCGACAGAAAAATACAACAGTTTGTACATGCACAACATGTCTCATCTTTCCACATAACTCTTCAACCCCCTCTAGGTTCTCCTCTCCCATCATGTCCCAAGAGCTGAACACTCCCCCCCGACCCCGACCCCCCCCCAGAGTCTGTTACTTCCGTGCCATAGATGACAGACTGACATCTTTCTCTCATTAGTATTTCAATACTGGAAGCAAAGAGCTTGTTCATGGCTCCGCCTCCTCTGCCTCCACCTCCACCTGCCTCTGTAGCCTCAGGTTCCCCCTCCCCCGCGGAAGAAATTTCTTTTATTCATTTATTTTATTTTTCATGGGGAAATGACCACTGACCACAATTTGGGGAGATGGAGAGCAGGAGGTGTGTCCTTTCTAGAAACAGATAGTGTTTTTGTAAGGAGAATGAATGAATGAATGAATGAATGAATGAATGAATGAATGAACTGGATCATTCCAGTGTGGACCATCCTTTCAAAGGCTTCATTCAGATGCAGATAGTCCCAGCTTTGGGGCAGGATGGTCTTTTTTATCTTCCCTCAACACTCAACTGTTGTTGTTGTTGTTGTTTCCAAGCTGCAGAGAGAGGGGGGAGGGGGGGAATGAAATGTGCTTTCTTTTTTCTTTTCTTTCTTTTTTTTTGTTTTTTGGTTTTTGTTTGTTTGTTTGTTTTGTTGTTGTTTTCAAGTTGAGGTAGCTCGAACTGTTTTCCTGAGGCCAAAGTAGTCCAGCATGAAATTTAGTGGGGGGGTGTTTGTAGAGGGAGGAGAAGAAAAAATTAAAAGAGCAAGCAAGCAAGCAAAGAAAGGGTGAGTGAAAGAGCATAATGTTTACGCAAACAGACTCAAGCACTGAGACTCCAAGGTTCCAGGTTCCAGCCCACACACCACCATAAGCCACAGCTGAGCAGTGCTCTTGGGAAAAGGAGAAGGAGGAGGAGGAGGAGGAGGAGGAGGAGGAGGAGAAGAACACACCCTGCTTTCTGTATTCTTTCCTCTTCTTTCACAAGTAGTGAAGCAGGGCTGCAGGTGTCTCTCTTTCTATCCCCCACTCCCCCCACCCCTTCCCTCTCAATTTCTGGCTATCTCTATCCAAGACATAAAGATAATCTAGTGATCCGGGAGGTGGCCTGATGGATAGAGCACTGAACTCTCAAGCATGAGGTCCCCGAGTTCAACCCCGGGGTAACATATGTACTGGGGTGATGTCTGGTTCTTTCTGTCTCCGCCTGTCATTCTAATAAATAAATAAATAAATAAATAAATAAGGGAGTCAGTTGGGCGTGAGCACAGCAGGTCAAGGGTACACGTGGCACAAAGGGCAAGGACCACCGGTGTGAGGATCCCGGTTCTAGCACCCGGCTCCCCACCTGCAGGTGAGTTAGTTGCTTCACAAGCAAGCAGCAGTGAAGCAGGTCTGTCTGCATATGTCTATCTTTCTCTCTGTCTTCCCCTCCTGTCTGTCCTATCCAACAACGGTGACGAAAATAAACCAAAGACAACAAAAGGGAATAAATAAGTAAATAAATAAAATATTTTTAAAAGATAATTTGTTTATCTTGAGAGAGAGAGAGATGCACAGCCTTCTCCCCTGACGCCCCACCCCCCCCAACACACACACACACACACACACATACACAATCTGTTAAGCTCTCTCAGGCATGTAATAGACAATGAATATACTAAAATAGAATCAGACACGAGAGAAAGGGACCCCGGTGATACCAAGATTATGCAAAAGACTTTCATGTATTGGACTCCTCTGAGGTTACAACTTCAGTCAGTCCCTGGTGCTTTCACAAAACCTGTACGTGCAAGACAGGGAATCCTGTTCCTCAGTAGCTCTTGAGATGAACAACAGCAGAAATAAGGCTTTGTGACACACAACCCCCAGCTTTATACATTCATACATTCAGCAAGCAAGCAAGCAAGCAATATGTGTTGTTCCCCTCCCCCAGTTTTATTTTCTAAAGGAATGTGTGTGTGGTCTTGGACAGACATGATACATATTATATACAGACATTTCTTTTCTGCTCCATATAGATATATAAATCCATTGAATAAAAAATGGCGGGGGGTGTGAGGGAAAGGAAATTGGGGGCGGTGGCTACCTACCAGGTACCCTTTCTCTGAGGAATCCCCAACACTCTGCTCACCACCACCCTTCACCCTTCACTCCACTCCACTCCACTCCACCCCAACCCACCCACTCATTTACAATGCAAATTTCTGGCCAGAAAGATACACAGTGTTGCCGAGCAGGGGTAGAGAGGATAATGGTTGTGCTAAGAGACCCTCATTCCTGAGGCTCCACAACCATGGCCAGGAAGACTGTGGCGATTCAAGGAGCCAGAGTGCAACATCATTCAGACTTCCGTTCCAACTCGCAAATTCTTCTGCCAGAGACTAAGTCCCAGGGGAGTGCTGGTCGACCCGCCGGCTCCACAACGAAGGCGGTCCGGGTCCGGGGTCCGGGGGTGCCACGGCGGACTTCATCCAGACGCCCGGTCGACCCGCGAGCCGCTCCACCAGCGACCAAGTCCCAAGGGACTGCTGGTCGACCCGCCGCCTCCACAACCGGGGCCCGATGATCCATCTGGTGGCCGCGCTGTGACGGCGGACTCTGCCGCCATCCAGAGTCGGGAGCGGGCTGCTGGTCGACCCCACGGCCGGTCTGGGAGGACGGGCGAGAGCACCGCGCCAACGCCTCGAGGCGCTTTGCCACCCCCCCACACCGGCCTCCTGGGCAGCGGGTGGGTGGGCGGGCAAGAGCGCCCGCGAGGGCCCGGCGGCGGGCCGGGCGTTCCCGTGAACGCGCCGCCGCACTCGCGGAGTGCGCCGCGTCCCCCCCCCCTCCTGAGCCCGGACGCCCAGGCGGAGATGGATGGGAGAAGGCAGGGCAGGGCAGGGGTCGGACAAGATGGATAGATGGACCGACCCCGCCCCTCCACCTCCCACCCCCAGAGGGTGGGAGAGAGCGAGAGCAAGACAAACCCTTGTGTCCAGTGCTGACTTTCAATAGATCGCAGCGAGGGAGTTGCTCTGCTACGTAGGAAACCCTGACCCAGAAGCCGGTCCGACCGGCTGGCCTCAAGCCGCCCGCCCGCGCGCCTGCCCGTGCAGCGCCGCGGCTCGGCCCGGCCCGGCACGGCCCGGCCCAGACCAGACCAGACCCACTTCCGAGGGCGGAGGCTCCGGCCGGCCCGACCGGCTGGCATCAAGCCGCCCTCCCGCGCGCCTGACCGGGCAGCGCCGCGGCGGTGTCGCCTGGCCGGCAACACTCACTCCCCTAGTAAACTGCAGCTACGGCATGCGTCCAGAGAGTGGCGTGAGCACAGGCCACCAGGGGCGCGACAGACCGGCTCGACAGCCGGGCTCCTAGAACTCTCGCCCGGCCAAGCGCAGCCAGATCTCTCCCCTCTGCCTCTGCAGCCGGAACTCGGGAGGAGGCGGCGGCAATATAGAAGCGGCCGCCAGGGGGCACCTACACTCATCCCCTTGAGCCGAGAAAGTGAAAGTCAGGCCTTCTGCGGGGGCGGCGGTGGCGGCGGACCCCGGTAGGACAGTGGCGGCGGACCCCGGCAAGACAGTGGCGGCGGCGGCGGTGGACGCCCGCGGACCCGGGGAGGATCGCCGCGAAGGCGGCCCCCGGCAGGATCAGGGCGCGCGCGCGCACGCGCACACACACACACACACACACACACACACACACACACACACACACACACACGGCCAGTGGGCAAGCCTGACATGCATTCCTGAGTGCGTGACTGAGTGACGGAGAGAGGGAGTGCATGGAGGGCAGGGAAACGGGGGAGGAGGGAGGGAGGGAGGGAGGGCGCCATGTGGGGAGGGAGTCCATGAGCAAAGGTTAGTGACTGAAGCAGCAGTGCAGGCAGTGGTGGCAGGACCCAGGCAGGAACCCGGCTCCTTGCATTTCTTTCTCTCTGTGCTTAACCGGGTGCACCGCCCCCCAATCTTTCTTTCTGAACTAGGGGGAGGTGTATTTAGAAAACTGTACATCCCTACCCCTAAAGTGTGTTTGGGGGAGAGGGAACAGTAAGTGTTGGGGGGGTCGAGGTAGTTAGTCCCTCTATGGAGAGAGAGAGAGAGAGAGAGAGAGAAGAGGGGTGTGGGAAGGACACCTTTGGAGTTCCCTATGATTTATTGGATTTCTTTCTTTTAAAGGAAAAGTTACAGTTTATGCTGAACCCCTTACAATGTATCCGAATTGTTATATTGAAGAGTAGATTTAAAAAAAAAACAAAAAAGGAGGGGGGAAGGCAGGAGGGACAGAATATTGCTGAGTTCTGGCAACTGGTCTTGGTCTGTGGGGATCCCACCTGAGACCTCAGCTCCCTCTCTCAAATGAAAATAGATGATAGATAGATACAGTCGGGGTTGGGTGGTGGCGTAGCACACTGGGTTAGGCACACGTAGTATGCAATGGGAAAAAAATGCACACACACACACATACATATTCCCCTCCCAAATTATTGCTGGGGCTTGGTGCCTGCACCAGGATTTAACTGCTCCTGGAGGCCTTTTTTTTTTCTTCCCCCCTCTTAGTTTTGTTGCCCTTGTTCATATATATTAAAAAAAAAGTCAGTCAATCAATCAAAAATAAATGCTTTAAAAATTGTATTTATTCCATTTTATAAATAAAACTTAAGAAATTATGTATTTGTGAGAAAGGAGAAATCTACAGGGCTGGGGTGGGGGTAAATAGCATAATGGTTATAGAAAGAGACTCTCATGCCTGAGGTTTCAAAAGTCTCAGGTTCAATCACTGGACACCATATCCCCCCCCAACCACCATCTGGTGACAGAGAGAGATTGAGAGAGAAAGAGAGAGAGAGAAATCTACACACAGAGACCAACCAGAGCACTACTCAGCTCTGGTTTGTGGCCTGTTGTGGAATGAATCTGGCTGGCACTTTGACTTCTCAGGGGAAAAGTGAAGGTCTTTTGTATAACCAAAGGTTATACAACTTCTTTTGTATAAACCAAACCCCCACCCCTGCCCCCCCTATCCTTCTCCCCCCCATCAGGGTCTTGTTTTTTCCATAAAACAACAAGAGCTGAGACAGCATTGACAAGAATAACATTAACAACAACAATGGTAACAACAAGGGCAAAAAAAATGGGAAAAACAACCTCCAGGAGCAGTGGATTTGTAGTGCAAGCAGGCACTGAGCACCAGCCATAATACAAACAAACAGGCAAAAAAAGAAGAAAAAAAAAAGAAGAAAGAGAAAAGTAAAGAAAACAAGAGCTGAGCAGTGCTCTGGTAAAAATTAAAACATAACATTAGTGGGAGTCCGGCAATAGCGCAGCAGGTTAAGCGCGCTTGATGCAAAGCTCAAGGACCAGAGGAAGCATCCTGGTTCGAGCCCCGGTATCCCCACCTGCAGGGGAGTCGCTTCACAGGAGGTGAACACCCTCCTAGAATGGCAACAACAGCAACAGCAACAGCAACAGCAGTGCAGGGGGAGTGTTCTAGGAAAGGAAAAGTAGACCTAAGAGTCCTTCCTCTCCCCCCCGCACCCCACCCAGGTTTATGTCTGTGGTTCCATGCCTACAGTAAGAATCCACAGCTCCTAGAGGCCATCCCCGCCCCCCCCCTCCGCTTTGTATGGCCCTGGTTGTTCATCATTACCATTGTTATTATTGCTGTCATTGTTGTTGGGTAGGACAGAGGGAAATCCGGAGAGGAGGGGAAGACAGAGAGGGGGAGAGAAAGATAGACACCTTGGGGTGGGGGTTGGGAGGGGGCTTGACTGTAGCACTGTGGTTTGGGAGCACATGGTACAAAGTGCAAGGACCAGGGTGGGCATCCCAGGTCGAGAGCCTCTCGCGTGGCGGGTGGGGGTGTGGGGAGGCTCGAAGAAGCAGTGAAGCTGGTCTGCAGGTCTGCTCCCTGCCATGTGTACTTAACCCTCTGCACTATCACCCGGGCCTCCCCAGTCCCTCCATTCTTTCCAGAGAGAGAGAGAGACAGAGACAGAGAGAGACAGAGTACAGGGTGTGAGAAAGACATGAAAACAACACACCACTGCCTTTGGAGTTCCATCTATTTTCTTTTTTTTAATATTTATTTTATTTATTTATTCCCTTTTGTTGCCCTTGTTTTATTGTTGTAGTTATTATTGTTGTTGTCGTTGTTGGATAGGACAGAGAGAAATGGAGAGAGGAGGGGAAGACAGAGAGGAGGAGAGAAAGATAGACACCTGCAGACCTGATTCACCACCTGTGAAGCGACTCCCCTGCAGGTGGGGAGCCAGGGTTCGAACAGGGATCCATATGCAGGTCCTTGTGCTTTGCGACACCTGTGCTTAACCCACTGCGCTACAGCTGGACTCCCAGTTCCATCTCTTTTCATCCTCAGTGGTTCTCACTGTGGTTTCTTAGATTTCTTCCTATGGAATGAAAAGTTACATTGTGGTGGTCCAGAAGGTTGTGCAGTGGATAAATAAAGTATTGGACCTTCAACGACGAGGAGGTCCTGAGTTCAACCCCTGGCAGCACAGTACCAGGGTGATGTCTGGCTCTTTCTCTGTCTCCCGTCATATCTTTCTGCTTCAGAAATAAGTACAATCTTTAATAAAATAAAAATAATGAAAATAAAGTGACAAACCTTTGTGTCCTGAACCCTATCACCATGGAAATGGATAGTTTTAGTGATGCCTCTATCAGAGGGCATGTGTCACATGGTGAGGGGACTCAAGGCAAGAAGGGAGAGAGTGAGAAAATAAACAATTTAAAAAGGGATGGTAGTGGTGGTGGTAGCAGAGGAGGAGGAGGAGGAGGAGGAGGAAGGGGGGCCCAGTCAATGAATTAAAGTGAGGCAGTCGTTTTCTCTCCTCTCCTCTCTTCTCCCGGATCAACTAGGAATACCAAAGGAGACCACCCGGACCGAAACAAGACAGGACTAGAATGACCACAGAAACCCAGTAAATCACCCGTGAGTACAAACACGCGTGGCTGGTGACAGAGAGGAGAGAGGGGCCTAAGGAGAGATTAAGTGACTGCTAACAGTTCAACAGTCTGTCAGTGGAGACACCACCTCCAGTCTGCTCCACCAACAAGGGGACAGCTGAAGGGAGGAAAGGACTCCCCAGAGACTCACCAAGTACAACTCTGAGTCTCCATTGCTACTACCCTCAGAATCTGGAGCAGCAACAGGGAGGGACACCAGGGCACAGAGATCTAACCGGGAAACTCAGGAGAAGACCTATACCTCAGTGGCATAGCTGAAGGGCTATGAAAGTCTCTTTGCATAACCACTGGATTATCTCTGCCACACCCTGCTTTATCTCTTGGTCAGGAGTCATTGATTAAGCCAAGAAGCCTATTGATAGTTTAAAAGCCCTCAGGCTACCATAGCCTACAGGGGAAAAAAAAAGGCTTTTACACCACTGAACTCCAACTCAGGGATTGAAAAAACTGTTAACTTATATAAAATGGTTAAAACAACAAGAAAAAATAATGGAGACTCGAACCAGGACAAGAGTCCAGCTAAAAGTCCTCCAGAGGGCGAAGCACAAAACATCCAAACATTAGCTAAGGAAATAATAACAGGAGTGAGTAAAGAATTTGAAAAAATTGTAATCAGAAATGCAGGAACAACAAATGAGAATATGGAAGAAAATTCTAATAATCTCATGGTTATTAGAGAGCTGAAAGCTGAAATTGCTGAGCTAAGAAGGCAACTAGCTGAACAAGCTAAAACAGTATCAGAGCAGGGCAACAAAATAGATGAACTCCAGAAAGCAGTAGAGGGCAGAGAGAATAGAATCAATGAGGCTGAAGACAGAATTAGCAAGATTGAGGATGAATTAGAGACAACTAAAGAAGAAGTAAGAGATCTCAAAAAGAGATTAAGAGATGCTGAAAACAACAACAGAGTCCTATGGGATGACTTCAAAAGAAACAATATACGCATTATTGGCTTACCAGAGGAAGAAAGAGAAGGGGAGGAAGAAAGCGTTCTCCAGGCCATAATAGCTGAAAATTTCTCTAGTCTAGACAACACCAAAGACATAAAGATTCAAGAAGCCCAGAGGGTCCCAAACAGAATTAACCCAGACCTAAAGACACCAAGACATGTCATACTTAGATTGGAAAGGAATAAGGATAAAGAAAGGATCCTCAAGGCTGCAAGAGAAAAACAAAGAGTCACCTACAAAGGAAAACCCATAAGATTAGCAGCAGACTTCTCCATACAAACACTACAGGCCAGAAGAGAATGGCAAGATATCTATCGAGTGCTCAATGAGAAAGGCTTTCAGCCAAGAATACTATATCCTGCTAGATTGTCATTCAGACTAGATGGAAGCATCAAAACCTTCTCAGACAAGCAACAGTTGAAGGAAGCAACCATCACCAAGCCTGCCTTGAAAGAAGTTCTGAAAGGTTTCCTATAAACAACCAGACCACCACAAATAGAACACATATCAAAACACTCTAAAACTCTACAAGAATGGCGTTAAAATATCTTCAATCTTTGATATCAATAAATGTGAATGGCCTGAATTCACCTATTAAAAGACACAGAGTAGGAAGATGGATCAGAAAACACAACCCAACAATATGTTGTCTACAGGAAACTCACCTAACGCAACAAGACAAACACAGACTTAAAGTGAAAGGATGGAAAACTATCATTCAAGCCAATGGCCCACAAAAAAGGGCAGGAACAGATATTCTCATATCTGACATGATAGACTACCCTATGATCCTGCAATTCCTCTCCTGGGGATATATCCTAAGGAACACAACATATCTATCCAAAAAAAATCTGTGTACACATATGTTCTTGGCAGCACAATTTGTAATAGTCAAAACCTGGAAGCAACCCAGGTGTCCAACAACAGATGAGTGGCTGAGCAAGTTGTGGTATATATACACAATGGAATACTACTCAGCTGTAAAAAATGGTGACTTCACCGTTTTCAGCCAATCTTGGATGGACCTTGAAAAAATCATGTTGAGTGAAATAAGTCAGAAACAGAAGGATGAATATGGGATGATCTCACTCTCAGGCCGAAGTTGAAAAACAAGATTAGAAAAGAAAACACAAGTCGAACCTGAAATGGAATTGGAGTATTACACCAAAGTAAAAGACTCTGGGGTGGGTGGGTGGGTGGGGAGAATACAGGTCCATGAAAAATGATGAATGAAATAGTGGGGGTTGTATTGTTGAATGGGAATCTGGGGAATGTTATGCATGTAAAAAAAAAAAAAAAAAAGAAGTAGAAACGCAAAGCAGAAATTGACTGAGTTTGGAGTATGGCACCAAAGTAAGAAAGCAGAAGTACACTAGAGTTTGCAGTGAGTACCTCCCTAATACTTCCTCTCCACTTTTCCAAGCTTTGGGACCAGGATTGCTCAACAATTTGTTTGGCTTTGTATGTTAACTCTCTTTTCAGTCACCAGGTTCCAGGTGTCATCAGGATGCCGGCCAGACTTCCCTGGATTGAAGACACCACCAATGTGTCCTGGAGCTCAGCTTCCCCAGAGACCCATCCTACTAGGGAAAGAGAGAGGCAGACTGGGAGTATGGACCGACCAGTCAACACCCATGTTCAGGCGAGGAAGCAATTACAGAAGCCAGACCTTCTACCTTCTGCAACCCTCAATGACCCTGGGTCCATGCTCCCAGAGGGATAGAGAATGGGAAAGCTATCGGGGGAGGGGGTGGGATATGGAGATTGGGCGGTGGGAATTGTGTGGAGTTGTACTCCTCCTACCCTATGGTTTTGTTAATTAATCCTTTCTTTAATAAAAAATTAAAAAAAAAATAAAGTGAGGCAGTCAATTAATTAATTACTCAAAAATCAATTTTTTTCCGGGCTCGGGGTAGGTGTATTTAGGAAATTATATACCCCTCCCAAAGGGGAGAGGGGTGAATTCTTAGAAAAGAAAGGAGAGGCCTAATCCCTCCACCTTTTCTGTGTGTGTATGCCTGTGGGGGGGGATGTCAATGTGTAAATGGCCTTTATACACACATGCACACACACACACAGGCGCACACACGCACCAACATCTGTGGAGTTCCACCTATTTTCATCTTTGTTGCTGTCTCGTACACTCTTAGATGTTCTCATTTTAAATGTAAAATGATGTTTTAGTCTGAACCTTTTCTGATCACATGCAAAGAAATGGCATTTTTCCGGGTTACTCTCATCCATCTCTTTCTCTCTCCCTCCCTCCCGCACTTTCCCCCCCAAAGTATTTTATTAGAGATGGGACTTAGAACAAAAAAGTGTGTGTGTGTGTGTGTGTGTGTGAGAGAGAGAGAGAGAGGAGAGAGTTGTGTATATGCCTGTCTTCCACACTTTTCACCATTAACAAAGGAATAGGTTTATCACAGAGACTCTCATGCCTGAGTCTCCCAAGTACCAGTTTCGATTCTCCACCCCCCCAACATAAAGGAGAGTTGAGCAGTGCTGGTGTGGGGGGCAAGAAGGAGGATAAACAAAGGCAACAAAAGGGGGAAAAATGGCCCCCGGGAGCGGTGGAATCATGGTGCATACACGGAGCCCAGCAATAACCCTGGAGGGATAAGAAGGAGAAGGAGAAGGAGAAGGAGGAGAAAGATATATATATATATATATATATATATATATATATATATATATATATATATATATATATATATATATCATAGGAACAGAGGCACTGAAATAGGCAGATGGGAACACTGGTCTTTTCTGGTTTGACAGTGGTGTGCTTTGCCTTGGGACATCTGGGGCCTCTAGCCAGAAAAGGCATGGTGGTATGCAGCAAGCTCACAGGAGACCTTTCTCTCTCTCTCTCTCTTTCTGTGTTTCCTTCCTTCCTCCCTTCCTTCCTTCCTTCCTTCCTTCCTTCATGGGGGGTGTTGTTAATGGTTTAGAGTCGACAGAAAAATACAACAGTTTGTACATGCACAACATGTCTCATCTTTCCACATAACTCTTCAACCCCCTCTAGGTTCTCCTCTCCCATCATGTCCCAAGAGCTGAACACTCCCCCCTCGACCCCCACCCCAGAGTCTGTTACTTCCATGCCATAGATGACAGACTGACATCTTTCTCTCATTAGTATTTCAATGCTGGAAGCAAAGAGCTTGTTCATGGCTCCACCTCCTCCGCCTCCACCTGCATCTGTAGCCTAGGGTTCCCCCTCCCCCGTGGAAGAAATTTCTTTTATTCATTTATTTTATTTTTCATGGGGAAATGACCACTGACCACAATTTGGGGAGATGGAGAGCAGGAGGTGTGTCCTTTCTAGAAACAGATAGTGTTTTTGTAAGGAGAATGAATGAATGAATGGATGAATGAATGAACTGGATCTCACCAGTGTGGACCATCCTTTCAAAGGCTTCATTCAGATGCAGATAGTCCCAGCTTTGGGGCAGGATGGTCTTTTTTATCTTCCCTTAACACTCAACTGTTGTTGTTGTTGTTTCCAAGCTGCAGAGAGAGGGGGGAGGGGGGGAATGAAATGTGCTTTCTTTTTTCTTTTCTTTCTTTTT
Organism: Erinaceus europaeus; assembly: GCF_950295315.1. Classification (NCBI taxonomy): domain Eukaryota; kingdom Metazoa; phylum Chordata; class Mammalia; order Eulipotyphla; family Erinaceidae; genus Erinaceus; species Erinaceus europaeus. Next base: position 1,590,506 of record NW_026647180.1, on the reverse strand, counting down.
TTTTTGTTTTTTGGTCTTTATTTGTTTGTTTGTTTTGTTGTTGTTTTCAAGTTGAGGTAGCTCGAACTGTTTTCCTGAGGCCAAAGTAGTCCAGCATGAAATTTAGTGGGGGGGTGTTTGTAGAGGGAGGAGAAGGAAAAATTAAAAGAGCAAGCAAGCAAGCAAGCAAGCAAAGAAAGGGTGAGTGAAAGAGCATAATGTTTATGCAAACAGACTCAAGCACTGAGACTCCAAGGTCCCAGTTTCCAGCCCCCCACACCACCATAAGCCACAGCTGAGCAGTGCTGTTGGGAGAAGGAGAAGGAGAAGGAGAAGGAGGAGAAGGACACACCCTGCGTTCTGTATTCTTTCCTCTTCTTTCACAAGTAGTAAAGCAGGGCTGCAGGTGTCTCTCTTTCTCTCCCCCACTCCTCCCACCCCTTCCCTCTCAATTTATGGCTATCTCTATCCAAGACATAAAGATAATTTAGTGATCCAGGAGGTGGCGTGATGGATAGAGCACTGAACGCTCAAGCATGAAGCCCCCGAGTTCAAACCCTGGTAACATATGTACCGGGGTGATGTCTGGTTCTTTCTGTCTCCTCCTGTCATTCTAATAAATAAATAAATGAGTCAGTCGGGCGTGAGCACAGCAGGTCAAGTGTGCACGTGGCACAAAGGGCAAGGACCACCGGTGTGAGGATCCCAGTTCTAGCACCCGGCTCCCCACCTGCAGGGGAATTAGTTGTTTCACAAGCAAGCAGCAGTGAAGCAGGTCTGTCTGCATATGTCTATCTTTCTCTCTGTCTTCCCCTCCTGTCTGTCCTATCCAACAACGGTGACGAAAATAAACCAAAGACAACAAAAGGGAATAAATAAGTAAATAAATAAAATATTTTTAAAAGATAATTTGTTTATCTTGAGAGAGAGAGAGATGCACAGCCTTCTCTTCTCCCCTGATGCCCCACCCCCCACCACACACACACACACACACACACACACACGCACACACACACAAAATCTGTTAAGCTCTCTCAGGCATTTAATAGACAATGAATATACTAAAATAGAATCAGACACGAGAGAAAGGGACCCCGGTGATACCAAGATTATGCAAAAAACTTTCATGTATTGGACTCCTCTGAGGTTACAACTTCAGTCAGTCCCTGGTGCCTTCACAAAACCTGTACATGCAAGACAGGGAATCCTGTTCCTCAGTAGCTCTTGAGATGAACAACAGCAGAAATAAGGCTTTGTGACACACAACCCCCAGCTTTATTCATTCATACATTCAGCAAGCAAGCAAGCAATGTGTGTTGCTCCCCTCCCCCAGTTTTATTTTCTAAAGGAATGTGTGTGTGGTCTTGGACAGACATGAAACATATTATATACAGACATTTCTTTTCTGCTCATATATAAAAATATATAGATATATAAATCCAGTGAATAAAAAAATGGCGGGGGGTGAGGGAAAAGAAATTGGGGGTGGTGGCTACCTACCAGGTACCCTTTCTCTGAGGAATTCCCAACACTCTGCTCACCACCACCCTTCACCCTTCACTTCACTCCACTCCACTCCACCCCAACCCACCCACTCATTTACAATGCAAATTTATGGCCAGAAAGATACAAAGTGTTGCAGAGCATGGGTAGAGAGGATAATGGTTATGCTAAGAGACCCTCATTCCTGAGGCTCCACAACCATGGCCAGGAAGCCTGCTGCAATTCAAGGAGCTAGGGTGCAACATCATTCAGACTTCCTTTCCAACTCACAAATTCTTCTGCCAGAGACTAAGTCCCAGGGGAGTGCTGGTCGACCTGCCGGCTCCACAAGGCAGCAGTCCAGGAAACGGAGGGGTGGCGGGGTGGTGGGGTGGTGGGGTCCTGGGATCCTGAGATGCCACCTCAGACTTCATCCAGCGATTAAGTCCCAAGTGAGTTCTGGTCGACCCGCCAGCTCCACAAGGAAGGCAGTCTGAGATTCGGGATCCGGGGTCCAGGGGTGCCATGGAAGACTTCATCCAGATGCCAGGTAGACCCGCAGGCCACTACACCAGCGACCAAGTCCCAATGGAGTGCTGGTCGACCTGCGAGCCACTCCAGCAGCGACCAAGTCCCAAGGGACTGCTGGTCGACCCACCAGCTCCACAAAGAAGGCGGTCCGGGGTCCCAAGGGACTGCTGGTCGACCCACCGGCTCCAAAGAAGGTGGTCCGGGGTCTGGGGGTGCCACGGCGGACTTCATCCAGAAGTCAGTAAAATAAGTATATAAGTAAAATATTAATGATTGAAGACAGAGTGTGTGAGAGCATGTGAGAGTTAGAGACAGAGAAGGCGAGAAGAGTAATAGAGGAGTTGGAAAGACACCAGAATTCAAAAACCTCCTACACTGTGTTCATTGATGACAAGTTCAAAGCTGGCTTGTAGAGATTGTAAGGCAGCAGCTCTCATGCCCACACACCCCAGACAGCACCAGCCTTCACCATATGCTGTACTACCAGACCTAACAGTAATGTGTGTGTGTGTCTGTCTGTCTGTCTGTCTGTGTCTGTGTGTGCTCAGAGCTCACCTATAGTAGTCTCAAAGCATGGGTGGGAAGGTAGCCAGCCTCACCCGCAACTTATGTACAGAGAACCTAGCTGGTCAGGGCAAGCCAGCTAGACCAGATTCTGGCTAAGCAAGAATGCACATGCAAAGGGACTCTCATGTCTCCCTCTCCTGAGTTCCCAATTCAATCTCATGCCTCACTATCATCCAAACACTGTCAAAGGGGTAAGCTGGGTCACGCCTCAGAATTCAGGGGCAGGCGCCAGTCTAGTCACGTTTGGCTACCTACCCAGCCTCCAGACTCTCAGTCCACTGCTAAGGGCAGCAGATTACAAGCCCAGAATGAACCCAGAAAGAGCTGTGTTTCAACATAGATGGGGACTGTGTTTGACCAAACAATAGTGGATGGACCCGGCCCCTTGCACCTACCCTTTGGTCGGGCTAAGGCAATTGCCCTGTGGCCTCACAATCCCTGATCATGGTGTCCTGGTGTCCACACATCACACTCAGAGAGATTCCCAGGAGTAGGCATGCATGAGTGTCCCATACAAATTCGCTTTGCTTGCAGGAAGCACAAATTTCCCGGGCCCTTGCTATGGAGAGACAAAAGGAAGATGGATGCCTCCATTGGCTGAATTAGAAGCTTCCAGTGGAGATCACAGCCCTGCCCCTCACCTGAGGGCCTGGCTGCTGCTAATAAAGGCAATTGGAAACACCTGTTACCACTTGGGGCCTGAGGACATACTCAGGAATCCCTCCAGGAGCTAGCAGGCTGGCAGACCTCCTGATCCTGGGATAGCTGTGCTCCTAGTTGGGAGGGCCTTCGGGCCAGAGGTGAGAATATTCCCTAGATACAAGAATGAACTTCAGGTTTCAAAAGGATTTGAAACTCCAGGAGGCACTTGGAAAAGACATTTCACAGCAATCAAGACACCCTCTTTCTGAACCCTGGAAGCTTCCGTTTTGCATGGAAAATCTGGACACTGGTGTGGCCATCAGTACCACAGATCCTTTACATTAGGCCCAATAGAGGGAAAGCACAATGTGTGTGCCAGGGTGGTAGAGTTTCACTTCTCTTGGCCTGGGCTCTCATGGAATAAGGACAAGGATGTGGTGCAGGAAATGGAGGAGGGCTGCATTTAGGCTGAGTGTCAGCCACAGGACCCTGGAGAATGGGAGTCAAGCACAGAGGGCCTGGACAGCTGCAGCTGGAGTTGGACATATGCCTATTACCTACAGCAGGAACGCTGACTCCTCAGTTCTCCTCTGTACTACACCATATGCACGAGACAAAGTAATCCAAAGGGCAAAGAAAGGACAATTTCAACACCAGGAAGACTGAGTTCACGATGCATGCAGTGACTTCCACTTAGGGTCCAGGGAAGAAGGCACATAGAGACAGTCAGAGAGACAGAATGACAGTGACAGAAAAGGACAAATTCTGTCCCTGTGTTGATAAGTGCCAGAGCACTGAAGACAAACCCTCCATTCCCATGCATACTTCTAACAAGTGGCATTGTGATTTTATGTTTGTGAGGAAAGGTTACACTTAGAACATCTAGGTCTTAGCCCACTCTGAGAAGCAACACTTGGCCTGCAGTCCACTCTCCAAAACTGCCCTTCCCTCTCCAAATTGGAAGTAGTTTTAGTGATGCTCCAGCCAAATGCAGGCTGGCGTATTTCATCTCCCCGGTCCTGCCTCACCATGTCCTGTGTGCAGGGTACTGAACTATGTCTATTTCTTCTTTGATTTACAGTTTTGGAATAGGACTCGGTGGACAAAAAAAGCAAGAGTGAAGTAGATGATTTGGCAGCTGTAGTTTGTGCTGAGAGAGATTTGTATAGTGACAAGAGGTAAACGAATGGCTCTGTGAGATGTCTCTCATGACTCTGGCTCAGAAGGGACAGGTGTATCCGCATTACTACCCTAATCCAGAGCTGTGCAGGTCTCTAGAAAAAATATATATTTTCAGAACTCTACATGATATATATATATATATCTATATCTATATCTATATCTATATCTATCTATCTATATATATATATATATATATATATATATATATATATATGCCACACCTGTCTGGCCAGATAGGCAGGCCACGACCGCGGTGTGACAAAACAGTGCGGGTGACCTGGTTAGGGAACCGGACAGGGGCCTTACAAGCTCCTGTACGGAAGACCGTACCCAAGATAGGTGGTGGACAGAAGCCTGGATATTTGTGTGGACGGATCCCTGGGTCTCCCGGTTGGCGAAAAGGCCTTGGATGGCTAGGTGGACTTGGTTTCGCTTCTGAAAGCTTACTGTTGTTGTTTATCATGCTTTATGCAGGCCACCCAGGGAATGTCCAGGAGACTCCGGAGACGCTTACAGTGCAACCCCCCAAGTCTAGTCTGGACATTCCAGATGGGACCCCACTGGATGAAAAGCCCCTTACAACAGTAAATCCCAGCACTTCAAGCCCCAATGACTTGGCTATCCAGGTTGAGCAAGGACTGAGCACTATTCTCAGAAATATTACATTCAATCATACAGACAATGGTCCTTTAGCTTTCCCAGGAAACATGTTACATAGCAACCCTGAAATGCACCTGCATATTGTCTTAGGTAGATTACAGGAAAGTGAGCTTGGCATAAGGATCAGAGCAAGACGCCGTGTTCCCACTAGTGCCCCCCTATTCTGGGTATTAAGGTCCAGTGCTTGGAAGGAGAAAGAATAGCCCTTTGGATAAATGAGAGCAGTGAAAGCATTTAGTTCTTACTGATAAATTGACTTTTGTCTGAAACCAAAGGGATGTGGTTAATAACCCATGAAAGAACAGTATGGCTGTGCTTTCGTTTTGATGGTAGTTGTATGCCTTCAGTTCCTCCTGTCTGTGTTACTTATAAAAAATGTACCCTGCGTACTTTGTGGTCAACTGACTTGGCCAGCTTTTGATTTATGCTTCTTTGTTATGCTATTATAAAAAGAATCTCTATATCAGTAAAAGATTGCAGCAGCATTGAAACTCATGTGTCTCAGTGTTGTCTGTCGCGCCGAATCCACCTCCCACCTATAAGTCTCATTCTCCCTGGATCGACCTGCTGAGCCCCCAGTTGGGTGGTCGGCGGCATATATATATATATATATATATATAGAGAGAGAGAGAGAGAGACACTGATGTAGTCATTTTCTACAATGGATTCGATATGACATTCAGACAATTGATTGCTAAAACCTGGAGAGAAACTGTGCATCAGGGAAAGAATTGTCCAAAGGAGTAAAATCTCCAAATCATTAGCTATATGCAGATCCAACGGGAACTAGCTAAAAAGGCTCGAGAAGGAACTCATCCAGGAGACTCTCCACTTGGACACGCACCACAAGTTTCCTAGTTTGGCAACACACACAGGGCAGCTGCTAGTTCCCAGTGCAAGCCTCAGTGCAAAAACCTCTCCCTCTTCAGTGTCTTTACATCTGAAAAGAAGAAAAGTGACCAAGGGCCAAGGAGAGCTACAATGGTGTCAATATTGAGGTGTAAATCAGAATGTGCCAAGTGTTTTGCACAAAATCACCTGTGCCACAGTGATTCTGTTGTTCTCCCTCTCTCTCCCTCCCTCACACACACACAAACACACACAAACACACACTCTCACAGTTACATACGCACACATCCACAGAGGAACAGGCACAAACAGAGTTATACACATGCACACTGGACAGCTTCTGCAAGGCAGGGCCCTGGGTGAACACTGCTTCACACTTCCTTGAAGCACGCCCAGCCTTTTAAGGCCAGTTCTGAGATCCCATTGTCAGGCTTACTTCAGAAGGCCCGCAGAGAGGCACCAGCCATGCTCTGATATGCCAGAGGCCTAGGACACACCCAGGAACCCTGCCAAATATCATTGGCCTGTGTGTTTAGACACGCCCAGGATTGTCAAGGCCCCTAGTCAGTGATTGGCCAGCAACCTTGAGCACCACCCACAGGGCCCTGCAGCACGCTCTTTGGGAAGCCTCTGAAAGGCCCGCCCACCAGCCACTTCTGCTGGAAAGAGATGAGAATTCAAAAACCTCCTACACTGTGTTCATTGATGACAGGTACAAAGCTGGCTTGTAGAGATTGTAAGGCAGCAGCTCTCATGCCCACAGACCCCAGACATCCCCAGCCTTCACCATATGCTGTACTAACAGACCTGACAGTAATGTGTGTGTGTGTGTCTGTCTATCTGTCTGTGTCTGTGTGTGCTCAGAGCTCACCTATAGTAGTCTCAGAGCATGGATGGGAAGGTAGCCAGCCTCACCTGCAACTTATGTACAGAGAACCTAGCTGGTCAGGGCAAGCCAGCTAGCCCCGATTCTGGCTAAGCAAGAATGCACATGCAAAGGGACTCTCATGTCTCCCTCTCCTGAGTTCCCGATTCAATCTCATGACTCACTATCATTCAAACACTGTCAACGGGGTAAGCTGGGGCTCCGCTCAGAATTCAGGGACAGGAGCCTGTCCAGTCACATTTGGCTGCCTACTCAGCCCCCAGACTCTCAGTTCACTCCTCAGGGCAGCAGATTACAAGCCCAGAATGAACCCAGAAAGAGCTGTGTTTCAACATAGATGGGAACTGTGTTTGACCAAACAATAGTGGAAGAATCCGTACCCTTACACCTACCCTTTGGTTCCGGCTAAGGCAATTGCTCCTGTGGCCACAAAATCCCTGATCATGGTATACTGGTGTCCACACATCACACTCAGAGAGATTCCCAGAAGTAAGCATGTATGAGTGTCCCATACAAAGTCGCTCTGCTTGCAGGAAGCACAAACTCCCCAGGCACTTTCTATGGAGAGACAAAAGAAAGATGGATGCCTTCATTGGCTGAATTAGGAGCTTCCAGTGGAGATCACAGACCCGCACCTCAACTGAGGGCCTGGCTACTGCTAATAAAGGCAATTGGAAACACCTGTTACCACTTGGGCCATGAGGACATACTCAGGAATCCCTCCAGGAGCTAGCAGGCTGGCAGACCTCCTGACCCCAAAATAGTTGTGCTCCTAGTTGGGAGGGCCTTCTGGACAGAGGTGAGAATATTCCCTAGATACAAGAACGAACTTCAGGTTTCAAAAGGATATGAAAGTCCAGGAGGCACCTGGAAAAGACATTTCACAGCCATCAAGACACCCTCTTTCTGAACCCTGGAAGCTTCCGTTTTGCATGGAAAATCTGGACACTGGTGTGGCCATCAGTACCACAGATCCTTTACATTTGGCCCAATAGAGGGAAAGCACAATGTGTGTGCCAGGGTGGTAGAGTTTCACTTCTCTTGACCTGGGCTCTCATGGAATAAGGACAAGGATGTGGTGCAGGAAATGGAGGAGGGCTGCATTTAGGCTGAGTGTCAGCCACAGGACCCTGGAGAATGGGAGTCAAGCACAGAGGGCCTGGACAGCTGCAGCTGGATTTGAACATATGCCTATTACCTGCAGCAGGAACGCTGTCTCTTAAGTTCTCCTCTGTACTACGCCATATGCACGAGACTAAGTAATCCAAAGGGCAAAGAAAGGAAAATTTCAACACCAGGAAGACCGAGTTCATGATGCATGCACTGACTTCCACGAAGGGTCCAGGGAGAAGGCACATAGAGACAGTCAGAGAGACAGAATGACAGTGATTGAAAAGGACAAATTCTGACCCTGGGTTGATCAGTGCCAGAGCACTGACGACAAACCCTCCATTCCCATGCATACTTCTAACAAGTGGCATTGTGATTTTATGTTTGTGAGGAAAGGTTACACTTAGAACATCTAGGTCTTAGCCCACTCTGAGAAGCAACACTTGGCCTGCAGCCCACTCTCCAAAACTGCCCTCACCTCTCCAATTTCGAAGTATTCTTAGTGATGCTCCAGCCAAGATGAAGGCTGGCGTATTGCATCTCCCTGGTCCAGCCTCAGACTGTCCTGTGTGCAGGGAACTGCACTATGTCTATTTATTCTTTGATTTACAGTTTTGGGAATGGATTCTGTGGACAAAGAGAGCACGAGGGAAGTAGATGATTTGCCAGCAGTAGTTTGTGCTGAGAAAGTTTTGAAGAGTGGTAAGAGGTTTATGAATGGCTCTGTGAGATGTCTCTCATGACTGTGGCTCAGAGGGCCAGGTTTATCCTCATTACTACCCTAATCCAGAGCTGTGCAGGTCTCTAGATAAAAAATATTTTCAGATCTCTACATGTTACATATATATATGGAGAGAGAGAGAGACACTGATGTAGTCATTTTCTACAATGGATTCGATATGACATTCAGACAATTGATTGCTAAAACCTGGAGAGAAACTGTGCATCAGGAAAAGAATTGTCTAAAGGCGTAAAATCTCCAAATCATTAGCTATATGCAGATCCAACGGGAACTAGCTAAAAAGGCTCGAGAAGGAACTCATCCAGGAGACTCTCCACATGGACACGCACCACAAATTTCCTAGTTTGGCAACACACACAGGGCAGCTGCTAGTTCCCAGTGCAAGCCTCAGGGCAAAAACCTCTCCCTCTTCAGTGTCTTTACATCTGAAAAGAAGAAAAGTGACCAAGGGCCAAGGAGAGCTACAATGGTGTCAATATTGAGCTGTAAATCAGAATGTGCCAAGTGTTTTGCACAAAATCACCTGTGCCACAGTGATTGTGTTGTTCTCCCTCTCTCTCCCTCCCTCACACACACACAAACACACACAAACACACACTCTCACAGTTACACACACACACATCCACAGAGGAACAGGCACAAACAGAGTTATACACATGCACACTGGACAGCTTCTGCAAGGCAGGGCCCTGGGTGAACACTGCTTCACACTTCCTTGAAGCACGCCCAGCCATTTAAGGCCAGTTCTGAGATCCCATTGTCAGGCTTACTTCAGAAGGCCCGCAGAGAGGCACCAGCCATGCTCTGATATGCCAGAGGCCTAGGACACACCCAGGAACCCTGCCAAATATCATTGGCCTGTGTGCTTGGACACGCCCAGGAGTGTCAAGGCCCCTAGTCAGTGATTGGCCAGCAACCTTGAGCACCGCCCACATGGCCCTGCAGCACACTCTTTGGGAAGCCTCTGAAAGGCCCGCCCACCAGCCACTTCTGCTGGAAAGAGATGAGAATTCAAAAACCTCCTACACTGTGTTCATTGATGACAGGTTCAAAACTGGCTTGTAGAGATTGTAAGGCAGCAGCTCTCATGCCCACAGACCCCAGACAGCCCCAGCCTTCACCATATGCTGTACTAACAGACCTGACAGTAATGTTTTTGTGTGTGTGTCTGTCTATCTGTCTGTGTCTGTGTGTGCTCAGAGCTCACCTATAGTAGTCTCAGAGCATGGGTGGGAAGGTAGCCAGCCTCACCTGCAACTTATGTACAGAGAACCTAGCTGGTCAGGGCAAGCCAGCTAGCCCCGATTCTGGCTAAGCAAGAATGCACATGCAAAAGGACTCTCATGTCTCCCTCTCCTGAGTTCCTTATTCAATCTCATGACTCACTATCATCCAAACACTGTCAACGGGGTAAGCTGGGGAACCCCTCAGAATTCAGGGACAGGAGCCTGTCCAGTCACATTTGGCTGCCTACTCAGCCCCCAGACTCTCAGTTCACTGCTCAGGGCAGCAGATTACAAGCCCAGAATGAACCCAGGAAGAGCTGTGTTTCAACATAGATGGGAACTGTGTTTGACCAAACAATAGTGGATGAACCCGTACCCTTACACCTACCCTTTGGTTCCGGCTAAGGCAATTACTCCTGTGGCCACACAATCCCTGATCATACTGGTATACTGGTGTCCACACATCACACTCAGAGAGATTCCCAGAAGTAGGCATGCATGAGTGTCCCATACAAAGTCGTTCTGCTTGCAGGAAGCACAAACTCCCCAGGCACTTTCTATGGAGAGACAAAAGAAAGATGGATGCCTTCATTGGCTGAATTAGGAGCTTCCAGTGGAGATCACAGACCTGCACCTCAACTGAGGGCCTGGCTGCTGCTAATAATAATAAGGCAATTGGAAACACCTGTTAGCACTTGGGGCCTGAGGACATACTCAGGAATCCCTCCAGGATCTAGCAGGCTGGCAGACCTCCTGACCCCAAAATAGTTGTGCTCCTAGTTGGGAGGGCCTTGTGGACAGAGGTGAGAATATTCCCTAGATACAAGAACGAACTTCAGGTTTCAAAAGGATTTGAAAGTCCAGGAGGCACCTGGAAAAGACATTTCACAGCCATCAAAACACGCTCTTTCTGAACCCTGGAAGCTTCCATTTTGCATGGAAAATCTGGACACTGGTGTGGCCATCAGTACCACAGATCCTTTAGATTCAACCCAATATAGGGAAAGCACAATGTGTGTGCCAGGGTGGTAGAGTTTCACTTCTCTTGACCTGGGCTCTCATGGAATAAGAACAAGGATGTGGTGCAAGAAAGTAAGGAGGGCTGCATTTAGGCTGAGTGTCAGCCACAGGGCCCTGGAGAATGGGAGTCAAGCACAGAGGGCCTGGACAGCTGCAGGTGGAGATGGACATATGCCTGTTAGCTGCAGCAGGAATGCTGTCTCCTAAGTTCTCCTCTGTACTACGCCATATGCACGAGATGAACTAAACCAAAGGGCAAAGAAAGGAAAATTTCATCACCAGGAAGACCAAGTTCACGATGCATGCACTGACTTCCATGAAGGGTCCATGGAAGAAGGCACGTATAGACAGTCAGAGAGACAGAATGACAGTGACTGAAAAGGACAAATTCTGTCCCTGTGTTGATCAGTGCCAGAGCACTGAAGACAAACCCTCCATGCCATGCATACTTCTAACAAGTGGCATTGTTATTTTATGTTAGTGAGGAAAGGTTACACTTAGAACATCTAGGTCTTAGCCCACTCTGAGAAGCAACACTTGGCCTGCAGCCCACTCTCAAAAACTGCCCTCGCCTCTCCAATTTCGAAGTAGTCTTAGTGATGCTCCAGCCAAGATGTAGGCTGGCGTATTGCATCTCCCTGGTCCAGCCTCAGACTATCCTGTGTGCAGGGAACTGCACTATGTCTATTTATTCTTTAATTTACAGTTTTGGGAATGGATTCTGTGGACAAAAAGAGCACTAGGGAAGTAGATGATTTGCCAGCGGTAGTTTGTGCTGAGAAAGTTTTGTAGAGTGATAAGAGGTATATGAATGGCTCTGTGAGATGTCTCTCATGACTGTGGCTCAGAGGGCCAGGTTTATCCTCATTACTACCCTAATCCAGAGCTGTGCAGGTCTCTAGCTAAAAAATATTTTCAGATCTCTACATGTTACATATATATATGGAGAGAGAGAGAGAGACACTGATGTAGTCATTTTCTACAATGGATTCGATATGACATTCAGACAATTGATTGCTAAAACTTGGAGAGAAACTGTGCATCAGGAAAAGAACTGTCCAAAGGAGTAAAATCTCAAAATCATTAGCTATATGCAGGTCCAACGGGACAGAGCGAAAAAGTCTTGAGAAGGAACTCATCAAGGAGACTCTCCACATGGACAGGCACCACAAGTTTCCTAGTCTGGCAACAGACACAGTGCATCTGGTAGTTCCCAGTGCAAGCCTCAAGGCAAAACCCTCTCCCTCTTCAGTGTTTTTACATCTGAAAAGAAGAAAAGTGACCAAGGGCCAAAGACAGCTACAATGGTGTCAATATTGATCTGTAAATCAGAATGTACCAAGTGTTTTGCAAAAAAATCACTTTATTATAAACTGAGTGATACTGGTATGGAAATGAGGAGACAGAACATGTCTTGTGTCAGAAAGACTTACAAACTGAGGCTCCAGTAGCCTAGGTGAAATCGCCAACACAACAAGCCAGAGCTCAGCAGTGCTCTGGTAACTCTCCTTGTATATCTGGGCCTGTCAGTAAAATAAGTATATAAGTAAAATATTAACGATTGAAGACAGAGTGTGTGAGAGCATGTGAGAGTTAGAGACAGCGAAGGCGAGAAGAGAAATAGATGAGTTGGAAAGAGACCAGAATTCAAAAACCTCCTACACTGTGTTCATTGATGACAGGTTAAACATGGCTTGTAGAGATTGTAAGGCAGCAGCTCTCATGCCCACAGACCCCAGACAGCCATAGCCTTCACCATATGCTGTACTACTAGACCTGACAGTAATGTGTGTGTGAGTGTCTGTCTGTCTGTGTGTGTCTGTGTGTGCTCAGAACTCACGTATAGTAGTCTAAGAGCATGGGTGGCAAGGTAGCCAACCTCACCTGCAACTTATGTACAGAGAACCTATCTGGTTAGGGAAAGCCAGCTAGACCAGATGCTGGCTAAGCAAGAATGCATATGCAAAGGGACTCTCATGTCTCGCTCTCCTGAGTTCCTGATTCAATCTCATCCTCCCTATCATCCAAACACTGCCAACAGGGGAAACTCGGGCATCCCTAGAATACAGGATCAGGAAACTTTCCAGTCATGTTTTGCTGCATACTCAGCCTCCAGGTTCCCAGTCCACTTCTCAGTGGACAAAATATTACAAGCCCAGAAAGAACCCAGAAAGAGCTGTGTCTCAACATAGATGGGAACTGTTTTTGACCAAACAATAGTGGAAGAACCCGGCCCCTTATACCTCCCCTATGGATCCTGCTAAGAAAATTGCTCCTGTGGCCTCACAATCCCTGATCATGGTTTCTTGGTGTCCACACATCACACTCAGAGAGATTCCCAGAAGTAGGCATCCATGAGTGTCCCATACAAAGTCGCTTTGCATGCAGGAAGCACAAACTCCCTGGGCCCTTGCTATGGAGAGACAAAAGGAAGATGGATGCCTCCATTGGCTGAATTAGGAGTTTCCAGTGGGGATCACAGCCCCGCCCCTCACCTGACGGCCTGGCTACTGCTAATAAAGGCAATTGAAACACCTGTTACCACTTGGGACCTGAGGACATACTCAGGAATCCCTCCAGGAACTAGCAAGCTGGTAGACCTCCTGACCCCAGGATAGCTGTGCTCCTAGTTGGGAGGGCCTTCTGGCCAGAGGTGAGAATATTCTCTAGATACAACAAAGAACTTCAGGTTTCAAAAGGAATTGAAACCCCATGAGGCACTTGGAAAAGACTTTTCACAGCCATCAAAACACCCTCTTTCAGAACCCTGGAGGCTTCAGCTTTGCGTGGAAAATCTGGACACTGGTGTTCATCAGTACCACAGATCCTTTACTTTCGGCCCAATAGAGGGAAAGCACATGTGTGTGCCAGGGGGATAGAGTTTCACTTCTCTTCACCTGGGCTCTCATGGAATAAGGACAAGGATGCGGTGCAGGAAATTGAGGAGGGCTGCATTTAGGCTGTGTCAGCTTCAGGGCCCTGGAGAATTAAAGTCAAGCACAGAGGTCCTGGACAGCTGCAGCTGGAGATGTACATATGCCTGTTACCTGCAGCACTATCGCTGTCTCCTCAATTCCCCAATTTACTACGCCATATGCAGGAGACTGAATAATCCAAAGGGCAAAGAAAGGAAAAATTCAACACCAGGAAGTCGGAGTTCACAATGCATGCACTAATTTCCATAAGGTCCCAGCGAAGAAGGCACATAGAGACAGTCAGAGAGACAGGATGACAGAGACAGAAAAGGACTGAAATTCTGGCCATGTGTTGATCATTTCCAGTGCACTGAAGACAAACCCTCCATGCCCATGCATACTTCTTACAAGTGGCATTGTTATTTTATGTTTGTGAGGAAAGGTTACACTTAGAACATCTAGGTCTTAGCCCACTCTGAGAAGCAATAATTGGCCTGCAGCCCACTCTCCAAAACTGCCCTTGCGTCACCAATTTGGAAGTAGTCTTAGTGATGCTCCAGCCAAGATGCAGGCTGGCGTATTGCATCTCCCTGGCCAAGCGTCAGACTGTCCTGTGTGCACGGAACTCCACTATGTCTATTTCTACTTTGATTTACAGTTTTGGTATAGGACTCAGTGGACAAAAAGAGCAAGAGGGAAGTAGATGATTTGGCAGCGATAGTTTGTGCTGAGAGAGATTTGTAGAGTGATAAGAGGTATACGAATGGCTCTGTGAGATGTCTCTCATGACTGTGGCTCAGAAGGGCCAGTTGTATTCTCATTACTACCCTAATCCAGAGCTGTGCAGGTCTCTAGCTTAAAAATATTTTCAGATCTCTACATGTTACATATATATATAGAGAGAGAGAGACAGAGAGAAAGACAGAGAGAGAGACACTGATGTAGTCATTTTCTACAATGGATTCGATATGACATTCAGACAATTGATTGCTAAAACTTGGAGAGAAACTGTGCATCAGGAAAAGAACTGTCCAAAGGAGTAAAATCTCAAAATCATTAGCTATATGCAGGTCCAACGGGACAGAGCGAAAAAGTCTTGAGAAGGAACTCATCAAGGAGACTCTCCACATGGACAGGCACCACAAGTTTCCTAGTCTGGCAACAGACACAGTGCATCTGGTAGTTCCCAGTGCAAGCCTCAAGGCAAAACCCTCTCCCTCTTCAGTGTTTTTACATCTGAAAAGAAGAAAAGTGACCAAGGGCCAAAGACAGCTACAATGGTGTCAATATTGATCTGTAAATCAGAATGTACCAAGTGTTTTGCAAAAAAATCACTTTATTATAAACTGAGTGATACTGGTATGGAAATGAGGAGACAGAACATGTCTTGTGTCAGAAAGACTTACAAACTGAGGCTCCAGTAGCCTAGGTGAAATCGCCAACACAACAAGCCAGAGCTCAGCAGTGCTCTGGTAACTCTCCTTGTATATCTGGGCCTGTCAGTAAAATAAGTATATAAGTAAAATATTAACGATTGAAGACAGAGTGTGTGAGAGCATGTGAGAGTTAGAGACAGCGAAGGCGAGAAGAGAAATAGATGAGTTGGAAAGAGACCAGAATTCAAAAACCTCCTACACTGTGTTCATTGATGACAGGTTAAACATGGCTTGTAGAGATTGTAAGGCAGCAGCTCTCATGCCCACAGACCCCAGACAGCCATAGCCTTCACCATATGCTGTACTACTAGACCTGACAGTAATGTGTGTGTGAGTGTCTGTCTGTCTGTGTGTGTCTGTGTGTGCTCAGAACTCACGTATAGTAGTCTAAGAGCATGGGTGGCAAGGTAGCCAACCTCACCTGCAACTTATGTACAGAGAACCTATCTGGTTAGGGAAAGCCAGCTAGACCAGATGCTGGCTAAGCAAGAATGCATATGCAAAGGGACTCTCATGTCTCGCTCTCCTGAGTTCCTGATTCAATCTCATCCTCCCTATCATCCAAACACTGCCAACAGGGGAAACTCGGGCATCCCTAGAATACAGGATCAGGAAACTTTCCAGTCATGTTTTGCTGCATACTCAGCCTCCAGGTTCCCAGTCCACTTCTCAGTGGACAAAATATTACAAGCCCAGAAAGAACCCAGAAAGAGCTGTGTCTCAACATAGATGGGAACTGTTTTTGACCAAACAATAGTGGAAGAACCCGGCCCCTTATACCTCCCCTATGGATCCTGCTAAGAAAATTGCTCCTGTGGCCTCACAATCCCTGATCATGGTTTCTTGGTGTCCACACATCACACTCAGAGAGATTCCCAGAAGTAGGCATCCATGAGTGTCCCATACAAAGTCGCTTTGCATGCAGGAAGCACAAACTCCCTGGGCCCTTGCTATGGAGAGACAAAAGGAAGATGGATGCCTCCATTGGCTGAATTAGGAGTTTCCAGTGGGGATCACAGCCCCGCCCCTCACCTGACGGCCTGGCTACTGCTAATAAAGGCAATTGAAACACCTGTTACCACTTGGGACCTGAGGACATACTCAGGAATCCCTCCAGGAACTAGCAAGCTGGTAGACCTCCTGACCCCAGGATAGCTGTGCTCCTAGTTGGGAGGGCCTTCTGGCCAGAGGTGAGAATATTCTCTAGATACAACAAAGAACTTCAGGTTTCAAAAGGAATTGAAACCCCATGAGGCACTTGGAAAAGACTTTTCACAGCCATCAAAACACCCTCTTTCAGAACCCTGGAGGCTTCAGCTTTGCGTGGAAAATCTGGACACTGGTGTTCATCAGTACCACAGATCCTTTACTTTCGGCCCAATAGAGGGAAAGCACATGTGTGTGCCAGGGGGATAGAGTTTCACTTCTCTTCACCTGGGCTCTCATGGAATAAGGACAAGGATGCGGTGCAGGAAATTGAGGAGGGCTGCATTTAGGCTGTGTCAGCTTCAGGGCCCTGGAGAATTAAAGTCAAGCACAGAGGTCCTGGACAGCTGCAGCTGGAGATGTACATATGCCTGTTACCTGCAGCACTATCGCTGTCTCCTCAATTCCCCAATTTACTACGCCATATGCAGGAGACTGAATAATCCAAAGGGCAAAGAAAGGAAAAATTCAACACCAGGAAGTCGGAGTTCACAATGCATGCACTAATTTCCATAAGGTCCCAGCGAAGAAGGCACATAGAGACAGTCAGAGAGACAGGATGACAGAGACAGAAAAGGACTGAAATTCTGGCCATGTGTTGATCATTTCCAGTGCACTGAAGACAAACCCTCCATGCCCATGCATACTTCTTACAAGTGGCATTGTTATTTTATGTTTGTGAGGAAAGGTTACACTTAGAACATCTAGGTCTTAGCCCACTCTGAGAAGCAATAATTGGCCTGCAGCCCACTCTCCAAAACTGCCCTTGCGTCACCAATTTGGAAGTAGTCTTAGTGATGCTCCAGCCAAGATGCAGGCTGGCGTATTGCATCTCCCTGGCCAAGCGTCAGACTGTCCTGTGTGCACGGAACTCCACTATGTCTATTTCTACTTTGATTTACAGTTTTGGTATAGGACTCAGTGGACAAAAAGAGCAAGAGGGAAGTAGATGATTTGGCAGCGATAGTTTGTGCTGAGAGAGATTTGTAGAGTGATAAGAGGTATACGAATGGCTCTGTGAGATGTCTCTCATGACTGTGGCTCAGAAGGGCCAGTTGTATTCTCATTACTACCCTAATCCAGAGCTGTGCAGGTCTCTAGCTTAAAAATATTTTCAGATCTCTACATGTTACATATATATATAGAGAGAGAGAGACAGAGAGAAAGACAGAGAGAGAGACACTGATGTAGTCATTTTCTACAATGGATTCGATATGACATTCAGACAATTGATTGCTAAAACTTGGAGAGAAACTGTGCATCAGGAAAAGAACTGTCCAAAGGAGTAAAATCTCAAAATCATTAGCTATATGCAGGTCCAACGGGACAGAGCGAAAAAGTCTTGAGAAGGAACTCATCAAGGAGACTCTCCACATGGACAGGCACCACAAGTTTCCTAGTCTGGCAACAGACACAGTGCATCTGGTAGTTCCCAGTGCAAGCCTCAAGGCAAAACCCTCTCCCTCTTCAGTGTTTTTACATCTGAAAAGAAGAAAAGTGACCAAGGGCCAAAGACAGCTACAATGGTGTCAATATTGATCTGTAAATCAGAATGTACCAAGTGTTTTGCAAAAAAATCACTTTATTATAAACTGTGAGTGATACTGGCATGGAAATGAGGAGACAGAATATGGCTTGTGTCAGAAAGACTTACAAACTGAGGCTCCAGTAGCCTAGGTGAAATCGCCAACACAACAAGCCAGAGCTCAGCCGTGCTCTGGTAACTCTCCTTGTATATCTGGGATTGTCAGTAAAAAAAGTATATAAGTAAAATATTAATGATTGAAGACAGAGTGTGTGAGAGCATCTGAGAGTTAGAGACAGAGAAGGCAAGAAGAGAAATAGATGAGATGGAAAGAGACCAGAATTCAAAAACCTCCTACACTGTGTTCATTGATGACAGGTTCAAACGTGGCTTGTAGAGATTGTAAGGCAGCAGCTCTCATGCCCACATAACCCAGACAGCCCCAGGCTTCACCATATGCTGTACTACCAGACCTGACAGTAATGTGCGTGTGTGTGTGTGTGTGTCTGTCTGTCTGTCTGTCTGTCTGTCTGACTGTGTGTGTCTGTGTGTGCTCAGAACTAATGATTTTGAGTAAAATCTCAAAATCATTAGCTATATGCAGGTCCAACGGGACAGAGCAAAAAAGGCTTGAGAAGGAACTTATCAAGGAGACTCTCCATATGGACAGGCACCACAAGTTTCCTAGTCTGGCAACAGACACAGTGCATCTGGTAGTTCACAGTGCAAGCCTCAGGGCAAAAACCTCTCTCTCTTTAGGGTTTTTACATCTGAAAAGAAGAAAAGTGACCAAGGGCCAAAGAGAGCTACAATGGTGTCAATATTGAGCTGTAAATCAGAATGTACCAAGTGTTTTGCAAAAAAAAATCACTTTATTATAAACTGTGAGTTATACTGGCCTGGAAATGAGGAGACAGAATATGGCTTGTGTCAGAAAGACTTACAAACTGAGGCTCCAGGAGCCTAGGTGAAATCGCCAACACAACAAGCCAGAGCTCAGCAGTGCTCTGGTAACTCTCTTTGTACATCTGGGCTTGGCAGTAAAATAGTATATAAGTAAAATATTAATGAGTGAAGACAGAGTGTGTGAGAGCATGTCAGAGTTAGAGACAGAGAAGGCGAGAAGAGCAATAGATGAGTTGGAAAGAGATCAGAATTCAAAAACCTCCTACACTGTGTTCATTGATGACATGTTCACACGTGGCTTGTAGAGATTGTAAGGCAGCAGATCTCATGCCCACAGACCCCATACAGGCCCAGCCTTCACCATATGCAGTACTACCAGACCTGACAGTAATGTGTGTTTGTTTGTGTGTGTGTGTCTGTCTGTCTGTCTGTGTGTGCTCAGAACTCACCTATAGTAGTGTAATATCATGGGTGGCAAGTTAGCCAGCCTCACTTGCAACTTATGTACAGAGAACCTCGCTGGTTAGGGAAAGCCAGCTAGCCCAGTTTCTGGCTAAGCAAGAATGTATATGCAAAGGGACTCTCATGTCCCTTTGCATATGCTTTCTCGTCATCCCTCCTTTTCCATGTAAACTGGGTCCAGGGATGAGTTCCCAATCTTGGGGAACCTCTTCTTGTCTTAATATCATCTTTTCTGCCCCCGTGTCAATAAAAAATTTAAAAGGAATATTGCCTATCTTTACTGTCATAGAAGGGTGACCTTGTTCTAAAACAGGAGTGGTCCACAAAATCTCAGGCCCCGAATTTGTACCATTCAGGGGCGAACCATCTTTATGAAATTGGGACCAACAATCTCTCTTCCAATGAAACCCCTTACGACATTTTGGACAAACAGTACGTGGTCTCTGGCTCCCTTACTGAAAGCAGGGTTGTTCTGTCTGGAGGCATGGTTTCCCTGACTGGAGGCGTGGTAGCAACTTATCAGGACATTGGTGACCAATGTCCTTGGCGACTGCACTGAAAGCAGGCCCCGTTTTGCTTACGTGGGGCAACTGCATAGACCTGTGTAGTTTTTAGTGGAATATGGCTGCCACGGCTGAGGGTTTTGTTTAGAAGGGGCCAAGTTTACTGGGAATGTGTGGATTTGGTCCGATGGAGCTGGAGAGGGAGCTACAGAAGTGGAAAGTTCAGTAGAAACTGCTGTAGTGGCTGCAGGGGAGACTAAACGCATATCTATGGGGACGGAGCTCCCGGGGTGGACTGCACATGGTTTAAAATCCTTAAATGCTGAAAAAATATCATTTAGCTCTAGTATCTCAGCCACTAGGTCCCTTAATGGTGACGTATCAGCGGGGGGGGGGGTCAGGGACGAGGAAGCCTCAGGCGGAGCTGAAGCCATGGCAGCAGGATACTGATAGAAAGGCTATTGGAAATGCTCCTGGAAAATTTCTAATTTAAAATTGTAGTGAATCCTGCTCCAACTATGTGACCAATTATTTATGAATATGGAGGCTGTTATAAATGCAGTGATTCTGCATTAAGATCAAATAAAAAAGTCAACAATTCTAAAAATAACTGATATATATGTGTATATATGTACATATATGTATGTGTATCTTTATTATCAACTATGAGGGATACTGGCATGGCTATGAGGAGACAGAGTAAGACTTGTGCCAGAGAGACTTACAAAGCTGAGGCTCCAGAAATCTAGGTGAAAGCCAGAGCTCAGCAGTGCTCTGGCAAATATCTTTGTATATCTGGGCCTGTCAGTAAAATAATATATAAGTAAAATATTAATGAGTGCAGACAGAGTGAGTGAGAGCCTGTGAGAGTCAGAGACAGAGATGCCGAGAAGAGAAATAGAAGAGTTGGAAAGAGACCAGAAGTCCAAAACCTCCTACACTGTGTTCATTGATGACAGGTTCAAACCTGGGCTGTAGAGATTGTAAGGCAGCAGTCTCATGTCCACAGACCCCAGACAACCCCAGCCTTCACCATATGTGTGTAGTATTTACCACAGGAAATGTATTGTGAGTGTAAACTTCCCTTCAATTATAAGAGAAAAATCTATCAAGCAGAATAAATGACTCTTCATGTAATATAGGACTAAATAAATAAATATGCAAATAAATTTGGATGAACTAGGAGGATTTGACAAAAATGAAAAATAAATACAAAAAGCACAAGAAGACCTGATTAGAGCAGAAACATAGAAACCATCTGCTGAGAAACAGAGGGCTGCTTCAAAAATTCCGAGACACTTCAGAGTCCAGGGAAATTAAGATTTCAGGAGATTGAAAAGAAACTCATATGTATTGAAGCTTACACTAGAGAAAGGAGGCAAGTTCTGTACTATAATAATTACAATAAGGATTCTGATAGAATGCTATTAGAAATGCTACTGGAAGGTTCTATTATTTATAATTGTATTGAATCCTGCTCCAACTATGTGGCCAATTATTAATGAAAAAGGAAGCTGTTATAAATGTGTTAATTCGGATTAAGATCAATTACATAAGTTGACAATTCCAAAAATGACACATATATATATATGTATATTTATAAATGTGTATATATATGTATATGGATTTATATCTTTTTTATAAAGTCTGAGACATACTGCCATGGATATGAAGAGACAGAATATAGCTTGTGTCAGAGAGACTTACAAAACTGAGGCTCTAGTAGCCTAAGTGAAATCACCAACAAAACAAGCCAGAGCTCAGCAGTGCTCTGGCAACTCTCTTTGTATATCTGGGCCTGTCAATAAAATAAGGATATAAGTAAAATATTACTGAGTGCAGACAGAGTGAGTGATAGCCTGTGAGAGTCAGAGACAGAAATGGAGAGAAGGGAAATAGAAGAGTTGGAAATAGACCAGAAGACAAACCCCCCTAGACTGTGTTCATTTATGACAGGTTCAAACCTGGGTTGTAGAGATTTTAAGGCAGCAGCTCTAATACGCCCAGACCCCAGACAACCCAAGCCTTCACCATATGTGTGTAGTATTTCCCCAGGAAGTGTATTGTGCGTCAAAAGTTCCCTTCAATTATAAGAGAAAATCTATCAAGCAGAAGAAATGACCCCTCATGTGATACCTGACCAAATAAATAAATATGCAAATAAATGGGGATGATCTAGGAGGACTTTAAAAAATAAAAAAAGAAAACAAAAAACCACAAGAAGACCTGCTTCAAAAATTTCCTAACACTACAGGATCCAGGGAAATTAAGATTTCCAGAAAAAGAAAACAAACACATACGTATTGTGGCTTACACTAGAAAAAGAAGGGAAGTTCTGGGCTATGATAATTACAATAAGGATACTGATAGAAACACTATTAGAAATGCTACTGGAAGGTTCTATTATTTATATTTGAATTGAATGCTGCTCCCATTATACGGCCAATTATTTCTGAAAAACTAGGCTGTTATAAATATGGTATTTCTGAATTAAGGTCAAATACATATGTCAAAAATTCTAAAAATGACAGATATAAAAAATATATATTTATATATGTATGTATATCTTTAATATAAACTCTGAGTGATATTGGCATGGAAATGAGGAGACAGAATATGGCTGTGTCAGAAAGACTTACAAACTGAGGATCCAGTAGCCTAGGTGAAATCGCCAACACAACAAGCCAGAGCTCAGCAGTGCTCAGCAGTGCTCTGGTAACTCTCTTTGTATATCTGGTCCTATCATTAAAATATGTATATAAGTAAAATATTATGAGAGAAGACAGTGTGAGAGCATGTGAGAGTTAGAGACAGAGAAGGCGAGAAGAGAAATAGATGAGGTGGAAAGAGACCAGAATTGAAAAAACTCCTACATTGTGTTCATTGATGACAGGTTCAAACCTGGCTTGTAGAGATTGTAAGGCAGCAGCTCTCATGCCCACAAACCCCAGAAATCCCCAGCCTTCACCATATGCTGTACTACCAGAACTGACAGTAATGTGTGTGTGTGGGTCTGTCTGTCTGTCTGACTCTGTGTGTCTGTGTGTGCTCAGAACTCACCTATAGTAGTCTAAGATCATGGGTGGCAAGGTAGCCAGCCTCACCTGCAACTTATGTACAGAGAACCTAGCTGGTTAGGGAAAGCCAGCTAGCCCAGATTCTGGCTAAGCAAGAATGCATATGCAAAGGGACTCTCATGTCTAGCTCTCCTGAGTTCCGATTCAATCTCATGACTCACTATCATCCAAACACTGCCAATGGGGGAAGCTGGAGAACCCCTCAGAATTCAGAGGCAGGACCCTGTCCAGTCACGTTTGGCTGCATGCTCAGCCTACAGGTTCCCAGTCCACTTCTCAGGGCAGCAGATTACAAGCCCAGAAAGAACCCAGAAAGAGCTGTGTCTCAACATAGATGGGAACTGTTTTTGACCAAACAATAGTGGATGAACCTGGCCCCTTACACCTCCCCTTTGGGTCCAGCAAGGCAATTGCTCCCGTGGCCTCACAATCCCTGATCATGGTGTCCTGGTGTCCACACATCACACTCAGAGAGATTCCCAGAAGTAGGCATCCATGAGTGTCCCATACAAAGTCACTCTACTTGCAGCAAGCACAAACTCCCCGGGCCCTTGCTATGGAGAGACAAAAGGAAGATGGATGCCTCCATTGGCTGAATTAGGAGTTTCCAGTGGAGATCACAGCCCCGCCCCTCACCTGAGGGACTGACTGCTGCTAATAAAGGCAATTGGAAACACCTGTTACCACTTGGGCCCTGAGGACATACTCAGGAATCCCTCCAGGAGCTACCAGGCTGGCAGACCTCCTGACCTGGGATACCTGTGCTCCTAGTTGGGAGGGCATTCTGGCCAGAGGTGAGAATATTCCCTAGATACAAGAATGAACTTCAAGTTTCAAAATGATTTGAAACCCCATGAGGCACTTGGAAAAGACTTTTCACAGACATCAAAACACCGTCTTTCAGAACCCTGGATGCGTCCATTTTGTGTTGAAAATCTGGACACTGGTGTGTCCATCAGTACCACAGATCCTTTACATTGGGACAAATAGAGGGAAAGCACAATGTGTGTGCCAGGGGGATAGCGTTTGACTTCTCTTGACCTGGGCTCTCATGGAATAAAGACAAGGATGCAGTGCAGGAAATTGAGGAGGGCTGCATTTAGGTGAGTGTCAGACTCAGGGCCCTGGAGAATGGGAGTCAAGCATAGAGGGCCTGGACAGCTGCAGCTGGAGATGGACATATGCCTGTTACCTGCAGCAGGATCGCTGTCTCCTCAGTTCCCCAATGTACTACGCCATATGCAGGAGACTAAATTATCCAAAGGGCAAAGAAAGGAAAATTTCAACACCTGGAAGTCCGAGATCACTATGCATGCACTGATATCCAAAAATGGACCAGTGAAGAAGGCACATAGAGACAGTCAGAGAGACAGGATGACAGAGATAGAAAAGGACTGAAATGCTGGCCCTGTGTTGATCAGTGCCAGAGCACTGAAGACAAACCCTCCATGCCCATGCATACTTCTTACAAGTGGCATTGTTATTTTATGTTTGTGAGGAAAGGTCACACACTTAGAACATCTAGGTCTTAACCCTCTCTGAGAAGCAACACCTGGCCTCGAGCCCACTCTCCAAAACTGCCCTCACCTCTCGATTTGGAAGTAGTCTTAATGATACTCCAGCCAAGATGCAGGCTGGTGTATTACATCTCCCTTGTCCATCCTCAGACTTTGCTGTGTGCAGGGAAATGCACTATGTCTATTTCTTCTTTGATTTACATTTTTGGGATAGGACTCCATGGACAAAAAGAGTAAGAGGGAAGTAGATGATTTGGCAGACGGAGTTTGTGCAGAGAGAGATTTGTAGAGTGATAAGAGGTATAGGAATGGCTCTGTGAGATGTCACACATGACTGTGGCTCAGAAGGGCCAAGTGTAATAGCATTCTTACCCTAATCCAGAGCTGTGCAGGTATCTAGCTAAAATTTTTTTTCAGACCGCTACATGTTACATATATATATATATATATATATATATATATATATATATATGTAGAGAGAGAAAGAGAGCAAGAGAAACTGATGTACTCATTTTCTACAATACATGTGATATGACATTCATACAATTGATTGCTAAATCAGGAGAGAAACTGTGCATCAGGAAAAGAGTTGCCCAAAGGAGTAAAATCTCCAAATCATTAGCTATATGTAGCGCCAATGGGACCTAGCGAAAAAGGCTCCAGAAGGAACTCATCCTGGAGACTCTCCACATGGACAGGCACCACAAGTTTCCTAGTCTGGCAACACACACAGGGCAGCTGCTAGTTTCCAGGGCAAGCCTCAGGGCAAAAACCTCTCCCTCTTCAGTGTCTTTACATCTGAAAATAAGAAAAGTGACCAAGGGCCAAGGAGAGCTACAATGGTGTCAATATTGAGCTGTAAATCAGAATGTGCCAAGTGTTTTGCACAAAATCACCTGTGCCACAGTGATTCTGTTGTTCTCTCTCTCTCCCTCCCACACACATACACACACACAAACACACACTCTCACAGTTACACACACGCACACATCCACAGAGGCACAGGCACAAACGGAGTTATACACTGCACACTGGACAGCTTCTGCAAGGCAGGGCCCTGGGTTGAACCCTGCTTCGCACTTCCTGGAAGCAAGCCCAGCCTTTTAAGGCCAGATCTGAGCTCCCATTGTCGGGCTTCCTTCAGAAGGCCTGTAAACAGGGCAACAGCCATGCTCTGATAGGCCAGAGGCCTAGGCCATGCCCAGAACCCCTGCCAGCAATATCATTGGTGAGTGTGCGAGGAAACGCCCAGGAGTGTCAAGGCCCCTAGTCACACTGCCCAGGAGCACGCTCATTGGGGATCCTCTGGAAGGCCCACCAACCAGTGAATTCTGCTGGAAAGAGATGAGAATTCAAAAACCTCCTACACAGTGTTCATGGATGACAGGTTCAAAGCTGCCTTGTAGAGATTGTAAGGCAGCAGCTCTCATGCACAAAGAACCAGAGAGCCCCAGCCTTCACCATATGCTGTACTACCCGACCTGACAGTAATGTGTGTATGTGAGTCTGTCTGTCTGTCTATCTGTCTTTCTGTCTGTGTGTGCTCAGAGCTCACCTATAGTAGTCTCAGAGCATGGGTGGGAAGGTAGCCAGCCTCACCTGAAACTTATGTACAAAGAACCTAGCTGGTTAGGGAAAGCCAGGAGCCCAGATTCTGGCTAAGCAAGAATGCACATGCAAAGGGACTCTCATGTCTCCCTTTCCTGAGTTCCCGATTCAGTCTCATGCCTCACTATCATCCAAACACTGCCAATGGGCGAAGCTGGGGCACCCCTCAGAATTCAGGGGCAGAAGCCAGTCCAGTCACGTTTGGCTGCCTACTCAGCCTCGAGACTCACAGTCCACTTCTCAGGGCAGCAGATTACAAGCCTAGAATGAACACAGAAAGATCTGTGTCTCAACATAGATGGGAACTGTGTTTGACCAAACAATAGTGGATGAACCCGGCCCATCACACCTACTTTTTGGGTCCGGCTAAGGCAATTGCTCCTGTGGCCTCACAATCCCTGATCATGGTTTCCTGGTGTCCACACATCACACTCAGAGAGATTCCCAGAATTAGGCATGCATGAGTGTCCCATACAAAGTTGCTCTGCTTGCAGGAAGCACAAACTCCCTGGGCCCTTGCTATGGAGAGACAAAAGGAAGATGGATGCCTCCATTGGCTATATTAGGAGCTTCCAGTGGAGATCACAGAACCGCACCTCACCTGAGGGCCTGGCTGCTGCTAATAAAGGCAATTGGAAACACCTGTTACCACTTGGGCCCTGAGGACATACTCAAGAATCCCTCCAGGAGCTAGCAGGTTGGCAGACCTCCTGACCCTGGGATAGGTGTGCTCCAAGTTGGGAGGGCCTTCGGGCCAGAGGTGAGAATATTCCCTAGATACAAGAACGAACTTTAGGTTTCAAAAGGATTTGAAACCCCAGGTGGCACTTGGAGAAGAGATTTCACAGCCATCAAAACACCCTCTTTCAGAACCCTGGAAGCTTCTGTTTTGCTTGGAAAATCTGGACACTGGTGTGTCCATCAGTACCACAGATCCTTTACATTCGGCCCTATAGAGGGAAAGCACAGAGTGTGTGCCAGGGGGATAGAGTTTCACTGCTCTTGACCTGAGCTCTCATAAGGGCAAGGATGTGGTGCAGGAAGGTGAGGAGGGCTGCATTTAGGCTGAGTGTCAGCCTCAGGGCCCTGGAGAATTGGAGTCAAGCACAGAGGGCCTGGACAGCTGCAGCTGCAGATGGACATATTCCTGGAACCTGCAGCAGCAACGCTGTCTCCGCAGTTCCCCTCTATACTACACCATGTGCAGGAGACTAAATAATCCAAAGGGCAAAGAAAGGAAAATTTCAACACCAGGAAGACCGAGTTCATGATGTATGCACTGACTTCCAGTAAGGGCCCAGTGAAGAAGGCACGTAGAGACAGTCAGAGAGACAGAATGACAGAGTCAGAAAAGGACTGAAATTCTGGCCCTGTGTTGATCAGTGCCAGAGCACTGAAGACAAACCCTCCATGCCCATGCATACTTCTTACAAGTGGCATTGCTATTTTATGTTTGTGAGGAAAGGTAACACTTAGAACATCTAGGTCTTAGCCACTCTGAGAAGCAACACTTGGCCGGCAGCCCACACTCCAAAACTGCCCCAGCCTCTCCAAATTGCAAGTAGTCTTAGTGATGCTCCAGCCAAGATGCAGGCTGGCATATTGAATCTCTCTGTTCCAGCCTCAGCCTGTCCTGTGTTCAGGGAACTGCACTATGTCTATTTCTTCTTTGATTTACAGTTTTGGTATAGGACTCGGTGGACAAAAAGAGCAAGAGGGAAGTAGATGATTTGGCAGCTGTAGTTGTGCTGAGAGAGATTTGTAGAGTGATAAAAGATATGGCTCTGTGATATGTTTCACATGACTGTGGCTCAGAATGGCCAGGTGTATCCACTTTACTACCCTAATCCAGAGCTGTGCAGGTCTAAAGCCAAAAAATATTTTCAGACCTCTACATGTTACATATATATAGAGAGAGACAGAGAGAGAGAGAGAGACACTGATGTAGTCATTTTCTAAAATGGATTCGATATGACATTCAGACAAATGATTGCTAAAACCTGGAGAGATACTGTGCATCAGGAAAAGAATTGTTCAAATGAGTAAAATCTCCAAATCATTAGCAATATGCAGCTCCATCAGTACAGATTGAAAAAGGCTTGACAAGGAACTCATCCAGGAGACTCTCCACATGGACAGGCACCACAAGTTTCCTAGTCTGGCAACACACACAGGGCAGCTGCTAGTTCCCAGTGCAAGCCTCAGGACAAAAACCTCTCCCTCTTCAGTGTCTCAGAATTCAAAAACCTCCTACACTGTGTTCATTGATGAAAGGATCAAACCTGGCTTGTAGAGATTGTAAGGCAGCAGCTCTCATGCCCACAGACCCCAGACAGCCCCAGCCTTCACCATATGCTGTACTACCAGACTTGACAGTAATGTGTGTGTGTGTTTGTGTGTGTCTGCTGTCTGTCTGACTTTGTGTGTCTGTGTGTGCTCAGAGCTTACCTGTAGTAGTCAGAGCATGGGTGGAAGGTAGCTAGCCTCAGCTGCAACTTATTAACAGAAAACCTAGCTGGTCAGGATAAGCCAGCTAGCCCAGATTCTGGCTAAGCAAGAATGTATATGCAAAGGGACTCTCATGTCTAAATCTCCTGAGTTCCCTATTCAATCCCATGCCTCACTATCTATCATCCAAACACTGCCAACAGGGGAAGCTGGGGAACCCCTCAGAATCAAGGGCATGAGCCTGTGCAGTCACATTTGGCTGCCTACTCAACCTCCAGGCTCTCAGTCCACTGCTCAGGGCAGCAGATTACAAGCACAGAAAGTACCTAGAAAGAGCTGTGTTTCAACATAGATGGGAAGTGTGTTCGACCAAACAATAGTTGATGAACCTGGTCCCTTACACAAACCCTTTGGGTCCAGCTGATGCAATTGCTCCTGTGGCCTCACATCCCTGATCATGGTGTCCTGGTGTCCACACATCACACTCAGAGAGATTCCCAGAAGTAGGCATGCATCAGTGTCCCATACAAAGTTGCTCTGCTTGCAGGAAGCACAAACTCCCTGGGCCCTTGCTATGGACAGACAAAAGAAAGATGGATGCCTCCATTGGCTGAATTCGGAGCTTCCACTGGAGATCACAGCACTGGCCCTCACCTGAGGGCCTGGCTGCTGCTAATAAAGGCAATTGGAAACAGCTGTTACCACTTGGGCACTGAGGACATACTCAGGAATCCCTCCAGGAGCTAGCAGAGGCAGACCTCCTGACCCCAGGATAGCTGTGCTTCTAGTAGGGTGGCCCTTCTGGCCAGAGGTGAGAATATTCCCTAGATAAAAGAAAGAACTTCAGGTTTCAAAAGGATTTGTAAACCCCATGAGGCACTTGGAAAAGACATTTCACAGCCATCAAAACACCCTCTTTCAGATCCCTGGAAGCTTCAGTTTTGCGTGGAAAATCTGGACACTGGTGTGGCCATCAGTACCACAGATCCTTTACATTCGGCTTAATAGAGGGAAAGCACAATGTGTGTGCGAGGGGGATAGAGTTTCACTTCTCTTGACCTGGATTTCACATGGAATAAGGACAAGGATGCGGTGCTGGAAATTGAGGAGTGCTGCATTTAGGCTGAGTGTCAGCCTCAGGGCCCTGGAGAATGGGAGTCAAGCACAGAGTGCCTGGACAGCTGCAGATGCAGATGGACATATGCCTGTTACCTGCAGCAGGATCGCTGTCTCCTCAGTTCCCCAATGTACTATGCCATATGCAGGAGACTAAATAATCCAAAGGGCAAAGAAAGGAAAATTTCAACACCAGGAAGTCCAAGATCTGCATGACAACCAATAAGGGCCCAGTGAAGAAGGCATGTAGAGACAGTCAGACAGACCAAATGACAGTGATAGAAAAGGACTGAAATTCAGGCACTGTGTTGATCAGTGCCAGAGCACTGAAGAGAAAACCTCCATGCCCATGCATACTTGTTACAAGAGGCATTGTTATTTTATGTTTGTGAGGAAAGGTTACACTTAGAACATCTAGGTCTTAGCCCACTCTGAGAAGCAACACTTGGCCTGCAGCCCACTCTTCCAAACTGCCCTTGCGTCACCAATTTGGAAGTAGTCTTAGTGATGCTCCAGCCAAGATGCAGGCTGGCGTATTGCATCTCCCTGGCCAAGCGTCAGACTGTCCTGTGTGCACGGAACTGCACTATGTCTATTTCTTCTTTGATTTATAGTTTTGGGATGGGACTCGGTGGACAAAAAGAGCAAGAGGGAAGTAGATGATTTGGCAGCTGTAGTTTGTGCTGAGAGAGATTTGTAGAGTGATAAGAGGTATACGAATGGCTCTGTGAGATGTCTCTCATGACTGTGGCTCAGAAGGGCCAGGTGTATCCACATTACTACCCTAATCCAGAGCTGTGCAGGTCTCTAGCTAAAAAATATTTTCAGATCTCTACATGTTACATACATATATATATAGAGAGAGAGAGAGAGACAGAGAGAGAGAGAGAGCGAGACACTGATGTAGTCATTTTCTACAATGGATTTGATATGACATTCAGACAATTGATTGCTAAAACTTGGAGAGAAACTGTGCAGCAGGAAAAGAATTGTCCAAAGGAGTAAAATCTCAAAATCATTAGGTATGTGCAGCTCCAATGGGACAGAGGGAAAAAGGCTTTAGAAGGAACTCATCAAGGAGACTCTCCACATGGACAGGCACCACAAGTTTCCTAGTCTGGCAACAGACACAGTGCATCTGGTAGTTCCCAGTGCAAGCCTCAGGTCAAAAACCTCTCCCTCTTCAGTGTTTTTACATCTGAAAAGAAGAAAAGTGACCAAGGGCCAAAAGAGGTACTATGGTGTCAATATTGAGCTGTAAATCAGAATGTACCAAGTGTTTTGCAAAAAATCACTTTATTATAATCTCTGAGTGATACTGGCATGGAAATGAGGAGACAGAATATGGCTTCTGTCAGAAGGACTTTCAAACTGAGGCTCCAGTAGCCTAGGTGAAATCGCCAACACAACAAGCCAGAGCTCAGCAGTGCTCTGGTAACTCTCTTTGTGTATCTAGGCCTGTCAGTAAAAAAAGTATATAAGTAAAATATTAATGATTGAAGACAGAGTGTGTGAGAGCATATGAGAGTTAGAGACAGAGAAGGCAAGAAGACAAATAGATGAGTTGGAAAGAGACCAGAATTCAAAAACCTCCTACAGTGTGTTCATTGATGACAGGTTCAAACGTGGCTTGTAGAGATTGTAAGGCAGCAGCTCTCATGCCCACAGACCCCAGACAGCCCCAGCCTTCACCATATGCTGTACTACCACACCTGACAGTAATGTGTGTGTGTGTGTGTGTGTGTGTGTGTGTGTGTGTGTGTGTGTCTGTCTGTGTGTGCTCAGAATTCACCTATAGTAGTCTAAGGGCATGGGTGGAAAGGTAGCCAGCTTCACCTGCAACTTATGTACAGAGTACCTAGCTGGTTAGGGAAATCCAGCTAGCCCAGATTCTGGCTAAGCAAGAATGCATATGCACAGGGACTCTCATGTCTTGCTCTCCTGAGTTCCCGATTCAATCTCATGTCACACTATCATCCAAACACTGCCAACGGGGGAAGCTGGGGCACCCTCAGAATTCAGGGGCATGAACCTGTCCAGTCACGTTTGGCTGCATACTCAGCCTCCAGGCTCCCAGTCCACTTCTCAGTGGACAGTAGATTACAAGCCCAGAAAGAACCCAGAAAGAGCAGTGTCTCAACATAGATGGGAACTGTTTTTGCCCAAACAATAGTGGATGAACCCGGCCCCTTACACATCCCCTTTGGCTCCTGCTAAGGCAATTGCTCCTGTGGCCTCACAATCCCTGATCACAGTGTCCTGGTGTCCACACATCACACTCAGAGAGATTCCCAGAAGTAGGCATGCATGAGTGTCCCATATAAAGTCTCTCTGCTTGCAGGAATCACAAACTCCCTGTGCCCTTGCTATGGAGAGACAAAAGGAAGATGGATGCCTCCATTGGCTGAATTAGGAGTTTCCAGTGGAGATCACAGCCCTACCCCTCTCCTGAGGGCCTGGCTGCTGCTAATAAAGACAATTGGAAACACATGTTGCCACTTGGGACCTGAGGACATACTCAGGAATCCCTCCAGGAGCTAGCAGGCTGGCATACCTCCTGACCCCAAGATAGCTGTGCTCGCAGTTGTGAGGGCATTCTGGCCAGAGGTGAGAATATTCCCTAGATACAAGAAAGAACTTCAGGTTTCAAAAGGATTTGAAACCCCATGAGGCACTTGGAAAAGACATTCACAGACATCAAAAAACCCTCTTTCTGAACCCTGGAGGCTTCCTTTTTGCGTGGAAAATCTGGAGACTGGTGTGGCGATCAGTACCACATATCCTTTATATTCAGCCCAATAGAGGTAAAGCACAATGTGTGTGCCAGGGGAATAGAGTTTAACTTCTCTTGACCTGGGCTCTCATGGAATAAGGACAAGGATGCGGTGCAGGAAATTGAGGAGGGCTGCATTTAGGCTGAGTGTCAGCCTCAGGGCCCTGGAGAATGGGAGTCAAGCACAGAGGCCTGGACAGCTGCAGCTGGAGATGGACATATGCCTGTTAACTGCAGCAGGATCGCTGTCTCCTCAGTTCCCCAATGTACTACGCCATATGCAGGAGACTGAATAATCCAAAGGGCAAAGAAAGGAAAATTTCAACACCAGGAAGTCCTAGTTCACAATGCATGCACTGACTTCCATAGGGGCCCAGTGATAAGGCACGTAGAGACAGTAAGAGAGACAGGATGACAGAGACAGAAAAGGACTGAAATTATGGCCATGTGTTCATCAGTGCCAGAGCACTAAAGACAAACCCTCCATGCCCATGCATACTTCTAACAAGTGGCATTGTTATTTTATGTTTGTGAGGAAAGTTTACACTTAGAACCTCTATATCTTAGCCCACTCTGAGAAGCATCACTTGGCCTGCAGCCCACTCTCCAAAACTGCCCTCGCCTCTCCAATTTGGAAGTAGTCTTAGTGATGCTCCAGCCAAGATGCAGGCTGGCGTATTGCATCTCCCTGGTCCAGCCTCAACTGTCCTGTGTACAGGGAACTGCACTATTTCTATTTCTTCTTTGATTTATAGTTTTGGGATAGTAGTCGGTGGACAAAAAGAGCAAGAGGGAAATAGATGATTTGGCAGTGGTAGTTTGTGCTGAGAGAGATTTGTAGTGATAAGAGGCATACGAATGGCTCTGTTAGATGTCTCTCATGACTGTGGCTCAGAAGGGCCAGGTGTATCCTCATTACTAATATAATCCACAGCTGTGAAGGTATCTAGCTAAAAAATATTTTCAGATCTCTACATGTTACATATATATATATATATATATGTGTGTGTGTGTGTGTGTGTGTGTGTGTGTTTGTATAGAGAGAGAGAGAGAGAGACTGATGTAGTCATTTTCTACAATGGATTCGATATGACATTCAGAAAATTGATTGCTAAAACCTGGATAGAAACTGTGCATCAGGAAAATAATTGTCCAAAGGAGTAAAATCTCAAAATCATTAGGTATATGCAGCTCCAACGGGACAGAGCGAAAAAGTCTTGAGAAGGAACTCATCAAGGAGACTCTCCACATGGACAGGCACCACAAGTTTCCTAGTCTGGCAACAGACACAGTGCATCTGGTAGTTCCCAGTGCAAGCCTCAGGGCAAAAACCTCTCCCTCTTCAGTGTTTTTACATCTGAAAAGAAGAAAAGTGACCAAGGGCCAAAGACAGCTACAATGGTGTTAATATTGATCTGTAAATCAGAATGTACCAAGTGTTTTGCAAAAAAATCACTTTATTATAAACTGTCAGTGATACTGTCATGTAAATGAGGAGACAGAATATGGCTTGTGTCAGAAAGTCTTACAAACTGAGGCTCCAGTAGCCTAGGTGAAATCGCCAACACAACAAGCCAGAGCTCAGCAGTGCTCTGGTAAATCTCTTTGTATATCTGGGCCTGTCAGTAAAATAATTATATAAGTAAAATATTAATGATTGAAGACAGAGTGTGTGAGAGCATGTGAGAGTTAGAGACAGAGAAGGTGAGAAGAGAAATAGATGAGTTGGAAAGAGACCAGAAATCAAAAACCTCCTACACTGTGTTCATTGATGACAGGTTCAAACCTGGCTTGTAGAGATTGTTAGGCAGCAGCTCTCATGCCCACAGACCCAGACAGCCCCAGCCTTCACCATATGCTGTACTACCAGACCTGACAGTAATGTGTGTGTGTGTGTCTGTCTTTGTGTGTCTGTGTGTGGTCAGTACTCAACTATAGTAGTCTCAGAGCATGGGTGGCAAGGTAGCCAGCCTCACCTGCCACTTATGTACAGAGAACCTAGGTGCTCAGGGCAAGCCAGAAAAGGAATGAAATTCTGGCCCTGTGTGAACAGTGCCAGAGCACTGAAGACAAACGCTCCATGTTCATGCAAACTTCTTACAAGTGACATTTCTATTTTATGTTTGTGAGGAAAGTAACACTTAGAACATCTAGATCTTAGCCCATTCTGAGACGCAACACTTGGCCTGCAGCCCACTCTCCCAAACTGCCCTTGCCTCTCCAAATTAGAAGTAGTCTTAGTGATGCTCCAGCTAAGATGTAGGCTGATGTATTGCATCTCCTTGGTCCAGCCTCAGCCTGTCCTGTGTGCCGGGAACTGCACTATGTCTATTTCTTCTTTGATTTATAGTTTTGGGATAGGACTTGCTGGACAAAATGAGCAAGAGGGAGGTAGATGATTTGGCAGCTGTAGTTTGTGCTGAGAGAGATTTTTAGAGTGATAAGAGGTATACGAATGGCTCTGTGAGATGTATCTCATGACTGTGGCTCAGAAGGGCCAGGGGTTTCCGCATTACTACCCTAATCCAGAGTTGCACAGGTCTCTAGCTAAAAAATATTTTCAGACCTCTACATGTTACATTTATATATAGAGAGAGCGAGATACTGATGTAGTCATTTTCTACAATGGATTCGATATGACATTCAGAAAATTGATTGCTAAAACCTGGATAGAAACTGTGCATCAGGAAAAGAATTGTCCAAAGGAGTAAAATCTCCAAATCATTAGCTATATGCAGCTCCAACGGGACTGAACAAAAAAGTCTCGAGTAGGAACTCATCCACGAGACACTCCACATGGACAGGCTCACAAGTTTCCTAGTCTGGCAACACACACAGGGCAGCTGCTAGTTTCCAGTGCAAGCCTCAGGGCAAAAACCACTCCCTCTTCAGTGTCTTCACATCTGAAAAGAAGAAAAGTGGCCAATGGCCAAGGAGAGCTATAATGCTGTCATATTGAGCTGTAAATCAGAATGTGCCAAGTGCTTTGCACAAAATCACCTGTGCCACAGTGATTCTGTTGTTTTCTCTCTCTCTCCCTCCCTCCCTCACACACATACACAAACACACACTCTCACAGTCACACACACGCACACATCCACAGAGGCACAGGCACCAACGGAGATATACACATGCGCACTGGACAGCTTCTGCAAGCCAGGGCCCTGGGCTGAACCCTGCTTCGCACTTCCTGGAAGAAGCCCAGCCTTTTAAGGCCAGCTCTGAGCTCCCATTGGCATGCTTCCTTCAGAAGGCCCGCACACAGGGCGCCAGCCAGGCTCTGATAGGCCAGAGGCCTAGGCCATGCCCAGAACCCCTGCCAGCAATCTGATTGGCCAGTGTGCTTGGACACCCCCAGGAGGGTCAGGGCCTCTAGTCAGTGATAGGCCAGCAGCCTTGAATACCATGAGTGAAGACAGAGTGTGTGAGAGCATGTGTAAGTTAGGGACAGAGAAGGCAAGAAGAGAAATAGATGAGTTGGAAAGAGACCAGAATTCAAAAACCTCCTACACTGTGTTCATTGATGACAGGTTCAAACGTGGCTTGTAGAGATTGTAAGGCAATCTCTTTTTGAACCCTAAGACAGCAGGAACCTCACATCTTCACTATAGAGCCCCTACTTCCCCCAGTCCTGGAACCCTTGGATAGGGCCCACTTTCCCGTATGCATCTCCCAATCCAAACCAAATAACATTGCATCTGCCGATCACAACCTAACCAAAGCAACGATTGCTACCTCAACATGCTTCACCTCAGAATGTATCCAGAGACTTCACGTGTGGAATGACAACCCTTCAACTTCATTACTCGGGTGAGACCTTTCCTTTAATAGTACACTCTAATTTCATCTCAGGTAGTTCACTTTCTAACAAAGTCCCATAACCTAGATATACACCAGTTTCTGTGAGAGAGAGCTTATGTGCACACGTATCCATAAACTACTGCAAAATATATACCTTAAAGCAGGACTACACTAGAGTTTGCAGTGAGTACCTCCCTAACACTTCCTCTCCACTATTCCAAGCTTGGGATCCATGATTGCTCAACAAATTGTTTGGCTTCATATGTTAACTCTGTTTTCAATCACCAGGTTCCAGATGCCACCAGGATGCTGGCTAGGCTTCCCTGGATTGAAGACCCCACCAATGTGTCCTGGAGCTCAGCTTCCCCAGAGTCACACCCTACTAGGGAAAGAGAGAGGCAGACTGGGGGTATGGACCGACCAGTCAACGCCCATGTTCAGCGGGGAAGCAATTACAGAAGCCAGACCTTCTATCTTCTGCATCCCTCAATGACCCTGGGTCCATGCTCCCAGAGGGATAGAGAATGGGAAAGCTATCAGGGGAGGGGGTGGGTTATGGGGATTGGGTGTTGGGAATTGTGTGGAATTGTACCCCTCCTACCTTATGCTTTTGTTCACTAATCCTTTCTTAAATAAAAAATTTAAAAAAATAAAAAAAAATATATTTAAAAATAAAAGAAATTAAAACATGAAAAAAAAAAGAAAATCAAAAACTACAGGAAGACCTGATTACAGCAGAAATATAGAAAATGTCTGCTGAGAAACAGAGGGCTGCTTCGAAAATTCCCTGACACTTCAGGGTCCAGGCAAATTAAGAATTCCTGAGAATGAAAAGAAAGGCATACGTATTGAAGCTTACACTAGAAAATGGAGGCATGTTCTGTTCTATGATAATTACAATAAGGATACTGATAGAAAGTCTATTGGAAATTTTCCTGGAAGGTTTATAATTTATAATTGTAGTGAATCCTGCTCCAACTATGTGACCAATTATTTATGAATAAGGAGGATGTTATAAATGTGATAATTCTGCCTTAAGATCAAATAAAAAGATCAACAATTCTAAAAATGACTGATATATATATGTACATATATGTATGTGTATCTTTATTATTAACTCTGAAGGATACTGGCATGTCTATGAGGAGACAGAGTATGGCTTGTGCCAGAGAGACTTACAAAGCTGAGGCTCCAGAAATCTAGGTGTAATCGCCAACAAAACAAGCCAGAGCTCAGCAGTGCCCTGGTGACTCTCTGTATATCAGGGCCTGTCAGTAAAATAAGTATATAAGTAAAATATTAATGAGTGCAGACAGAGTGAGTGAGAGCCTGTGAGATTCAGAGACAGAGAAGGCAAGAAGAGAAATAGAAGAGTGGGAAAGAGACCAGAAGTCAAAAACCTCCCACAGTGTTCAAACATTACAGGTTCAAACCGGGGTTGTAGAGATTGTAAGGCAGCAGTCTCAAGTCGACAGACCCCAGACCACCCCAGCCTTCACCATATGTTTGTAGTATTTATGACACAAAATGTATTTTGAGTGTAAACTTCCCTTCAATTATAAGAGAAAAATCTATCAAGCAGAATAAATGACCCCTCATGTAATATAGGACTAAATAAATAAATAAATAAATGAGGATGATCTAGGAGGATTTGAAAAAAATGAAAAATAAAGACAAAAAGCACAAGAAGGCCTTATTACAGCAGAAAATGGAAACCTTCTGCTGAAACAGAGGCCTGCTTCAAAAATTCCGAGACACGTCAGAGTCCAGGGAAATTAAGATTTCAGGAGAATGAAAAGAAACTCGTATGTACTGAAGCTTACACTAGAGAAAGGAGGCAAGTTCTGTACTATGATACTTACAATAAGGATGCTGATAGAAATCCTATTTGAAATGCTACTGGAAGGTTCTATTATTTATAATTGTATTGAATCCTGCTCCAACTAGGTGGACAATTACTAATGAAAAAAGGAAGCTGTTATAAAAGTGTTAATTCTGATAAATATCAATTACATAGTTCGACAATTCTATAAATGCGATATATATATATGGATGTATATGTCTGAGATATACTGCCATGGAAATGAGGAGACAGAATATGGCTTGTGTCAGAGAGACTTACAAAGCTGTGGCTCCAGTAGCCTAGGTGATATCACCAACAAAACAAGCCAGAGCACAGCAGTGCTCTGGTAACTCTCTTTGTATATCTGGGCCTGTCAGTAAAATAAGTATATAAGTAAAATATCAATGAGTGAAGACAGAGTGTGTGAGAGAATGTGAGAGTTAGAGAAGAGAAGGCAAGAAGAGAAATAGATGAGTTGGAAAGAGACGAGAAGTCAAAAACCTCCTACACTGTGTTCATTGATGACAGGTTCAAAGCTGGCTTGTAGAGATTTTAAGGCAGCAGCTCTCTTCCCCACAGACCCTAGACAGCCTCAGCCTTCACCATATGCTGTACTACCAGACCTGAGAGTAATGTGTGTGTGTGTGTCTGTCTGTCTGTGTCTGTGTGTGCTCAGAGCTCACCTATAGTAGTCTCAGAGTATGGGTGGCAAGGTAGCCAGCCTCACCTTCAAATTATGTACAGAGAACCTAGCTGGTCAGGGCAAGCCAGCTAGACCAGATTCTGGCTAAGCAAGAATCCATATGCAAAGGGACTCTCATGTCTCCCTCTCCTGACTTCCCTATTCAATCTCATGACTCACTATCATCCAAACACTGCCAATGGGGTAAGCTGGGGCACCCCTCAGAATTCAGGGGCAGGATCCTGTCCAGTCACGTTTGGTTGCCTACTCAGCCTCCAGACTCTCAGTCCACTGCTCAGGGCAGCAGATTACAAGCCCAGAAAGACCACAGAAAGAGCTGTGTTTCAAGATTGATGGGAACTGTGTTTGACCAAACAATAGTGGATGAACCCAACCCCTCACACCTACCCTTTGGGTCCGGCTAAGGCAATTGCTCCTGTGGCCTCACAATCTCTGATCATGGTGTCCTGGTGTCCACACATCACAATCAGAGAGACTCCCAGAAGTAGACATGCATGAGTGTCCCATACAACGTAGCTCTGCTTGTAGGAAGCACAAACTCCCTGGGCCCTTGCTATGGAGAGACAAAAGGAAGATTGATGCCTCCATTGGCTAAATTAGGAGATTCCAGTGGAGAGCACAGCCCCTCCCCTCACCTGAGGGCCTGGCTGCTGCAAATAAAGACAATTGGAAACACCTGTTACCACTTGGGGCCTGAGGACATACTCAGGAATCCCTCCAGGAACTAGCAGTCTGGCAGACCTCCTGAGCCCAGCATAGCTGTGCTCCTAGTTGGGAGGGCCATCTGGCCAGAGGTGAGAATATTCCCTAGATACAAGAAAGAACTTCAGGTTTCA
The DNA here is from genome assembly GCF_950295315.1 of Erinaceus europaeus. Taxonomy (NCBI): domain Eukaryota; kingdom Metazoa; phylum Chordata; class Mammalia; order Eulipotyphla; family Erinaceidae; genus Erinaceus; species Erinaceus europaeus. The sequence goes on along the minus strand of NW_026647180.1, from coordinate 1,550,955 downwards.
AAAGGATTTGAAACCCCAGGAGGCACTTGGAAAAGACATTTCACAGCCATCAAAACACCCTCTTTCTGAACCCTGGAAGCTTCCATTTTGCGTGGAAAATCTGGACACTGGTGTGTCCATCAGTACCACAGATCCTTTACATTCAGCCCAATAGAGGGAAAGCACAACGTGTGTGCCAGTGTGGTAGAGTTTCACTTCTCTTGACCTGGGCTCTCATGGAATAAGGACCAGGATGCAGTGCAGGAAATTGAAGAGGGGTGCATTTAGGCTGAGTGTTAGCCACAGGGCACTGGATAATGGGAGTCAAGCACAGAGGGCCTGGACAGCTGCAGCTCGAGATGGACATATGCCTGTTACCTGCAGCAGGAACGCTGTCTCCTCAGTTCCCCTATGTACTAAGCCATATGCACAAGACTAAATAATCCTAAGGGCAAAGAAAGGAAAATTTCAACAACAGGAAGACCGAGTTCACGATGCATGGACTGACTTCCACGAAGGGTTCAGGGAAGAAGGTAAGTATAGACAGTCAGAGAGACAGAATGACAGTGACAGAAAAGTACAGAAATTCTGGCCCTGTGTTGATTAATGCCAGAGCACTGAAGATAAACCCTCCATGCCCATGCATACTTCTTACAAGTGGCATTGTTATTTTATGTTTGTGAAGAAAGGTTACACTTAGAACATCTAAGTCTTAGCCCACTCTGAGAAGCAACACTAGGCCTGCAGCCCACTCTCCAAAACTGCCCTTGCCTCTCCAAATTGGAAGCGGTTTTAGTGATGCTCCAGCCAAGATGCAGGCTGGCGTATTGCATCTCCCTGGTCCAGCCTCAGCCTGTCCTGTGTGCAGCGAACTGCACTATGTCTATTTCTTCTTTGATTTACAGTTTTATAATAGGACTCGGTGGACAGAAAGAGCAAGAGGGAAGTAGATGATTTGGCAGCTGTAGTTTGTGCTGAGAGAGATTTGTAGAGTGACAAGAGGTAAACGAATGGTTCTGTGAAATGTCTCTCATGACTGTGACTCAGAAGGGCCAGGTGTATCCTCATTACTACCCTAATGCAGAGCTGTGCATGTCTCTAGCTAAAATATATTTTCTGACCTCTACATGTTATATATATATATATATATATATATATATATATATATATATATATATATAGAGAGAGAGAGAGAGAGAGAGAGAGGGAAAGAGAGAGAGAGAGAGAGCAAGACACTGGTGTAGTCATTTTCTACAACAGATGCAATATGACATTCAGACAATTGAATTCTAAAACATGGAGAGAGAATGTGCATCAGGAAAAGAATTTTCCAAAGGAGTAAAATCTCCAAATCATTAGCTATATGTAGCTCCAACGGGACCTAGCAAAAAATGCTCTGGAAGGAACTCATCCAGGAGACTCTCCACATGGACAGACACCACAAGTTTCCTAGTCTGACAACACACACAGGGAAGCTGCTAGTTCCTTGTGCAAGCCTCAGGGCAAAAACCTCTCCCTCTTCAGTGTCTTATCATCTGAAAAGAAAAAAGTGACCAAGGGCCAAGGAGAGCTACAATGGTGTCAATACTAAGTGGTAAATCAGAATGTGCCAAGTTTTTTGCACAAAATCACCTGTGCCACAGTGATTCTGTTGTTCTCTCTCCCTCCCCCCCCCCACACACACACACAAACACACTCAAACACACACAAACACACACTCTCACAGTTACACACACATGCAAACATCCACAGAGGCACAGGCACAAAAGGAGTTATCCACATACGCACTGGACAGCTTCTGCAAGGCAGGGCCCTGGGCTGAACCCTGCTTCGAACTTACTGGAAGCATGCCCAGCCTTTTAAGGACAGCTCTGAGCTCCCATTGGCGGGCTTCCTTCAGAAGGCTGCTCTCTGAGTCCCTCACTTGCAACTTCTCCTCTGTTCTCATTTGCCAGCTCTTGGTTCACGCCCCTGAGGGTGATTTTCCTCTTCTCTAATTGGCCAGCTATCTCTATGAATACACACTGGACCCTCCCCTCAGGCTCATTGGGCACCAGCTCCTAGAACCGCACCCTGGGACTGTCTGCCGTCCTCTGAAGGCCCTGTTTCTGCCAACACGACCCACACAGCTCCTGTCTGGACCTGTCCTTAGGACACTGCCTGCTTGTGCTAGGCTGGCCATGATCTTCAGGCACACCCAGAAACACTGTCTCCACTCTCATAGCCCAGTGCCTCAGGGCACTTACCCCATGGAGCCTTAGTCCTGGACTGGTGCTGCCCTCTTGTGGACACCCAGTAGAATGCAGCTGAGGACAGGGATTCACAAGCACACAGTAGAGTCATCCCGGACAAAGAGAGAAACCCCTTCCACTTGCACAGCCAAACAGGGGATCCCCCCACCACACAGGAAAGAACAGATGTCTAGGGCACTCTGTCAATTTCAACCTTGCTGTCCATGGGCCACAAATCCCAGAGTTCTCCTCATTCCACAGAATCACTACACTCAACTATGGGCTTTGCTGCCACCTTGTGGAAACACAGCAGAATGCAGCTGAGCTCCCCCATGCCACTCCACTTTGAGTCTACACAGAAAATTACACACCGGATGGGAATAGTAAAGGAAAGAACCCATCTGAGGACCACCTGGGAGAATGCACAACAGTGTCCAGAATATCCAATGTGCCATTCATATTTGAAAAACCACTTGTGCAGTGGAAACTTCCTTTATTATAGCACAACCCAGTTCCTAAGACACTGCGTCAGGAATAAAGAAACAACAGCGGTAATCATAACTGAAACACACTTATGTACACACACACACACACACACACACACACACACACACACACCCTCCCACAGAGAAGCACACACTTTTCCGTGAAATAACGTGGATGGGGTTGCTGTTTTGCACTCAACTAATAGGTCAAATTTTCATGGGTGGAGGGGAGGTGTTAAGTTACTGGCATATGAAGGTGAGAAGTACCTAGAGCAGATCGATAGTTACATGAACAACGAAGGGAGCTTGGGTTGGAGCTGCAGCTGGAGATGGACATATGCCTGTTACCTCAGCAGGAATGCTGTCTCCTCAGTTCCCCTCTGTAGTACGTCATATGCACGAAACTAAGCAATCCAAAGGGCAAAGAAAGGAAAATTTCAACACCAGAAACACCGAGTTCACGATGCATGCACTGACTTCCACGAAGGGTCCAGGGGAGAAGGCACGTAGAGACAGTCAGATAGACAGAATAACAGTGACTGAAAGGGACAGAAATTCTGGCCCTGTGTTGATCAGTGCCAGAACACTGAAGACAAAGCCTCCATGCCCACTCTCCAAAACTGCCCTTGGCTCTCCAAATTGGAAGTAGTTTTAGGGGTGCTCCAGCCAAGATGCAGGCTGGCGTATTTCATTTCTCTGGTCCAGCCTCAACCTGTCCTGTGTGCAGCGAACTGCACTATGTTTATTTCTTCTTTGACTTACAGTTTTGGGATAGGACTCGGTGGAGAAAAAGAGCAAGAGGGAAGTAGATCATATGGCAGCAGTAGTTTGTGCTGAGAGAGATTTGTAGACTGATAAGACATATAGGAATGGCTCTGTGAGATGTCTCTCATGACTGTGGCTCAGAAGGGCCAGGTGTATCCACATTACTACCTGAATCCAGAGCTGTGCAGGTCTCTAGCAAAAATATATTTTCAGACCTCTACATGTTATATATATATATATATATATATATATATATATATATATATATTAGAGAGAGAGAGAGAGAAAGACACTGGTGTAGTCATTTTCTACAATGGATGCGATATGACATTCAGACAATAGATTGCTAAAACCTGAAGAGAAACTGTGCATCAGGAAAAGAATTGTCCAAAGGAGTAAAATCTCCAAATCATTAGCTATATGCAGATCAAACGGCACCTAGCGAAAAAGGCCCAAGAAGGAACTCATCCAGGAGACTCTCCACATGGAAAGGCACCACAAGTTTCCTAGTCTGGCAACACACACAGGGCAGCTGCTACTTCCCAGAGCAAGCCTCATGGCAAAAACCTCTCCGATTTCAGTGTGTTTATATCTGAAAATAAGAAAAGTGACCTAGGGCCAAGGAGAGCTACAATGGTGTCAATATTGAGCTGTAAATCAGAATGTGCCAAGTGTTTTGCACAAAATCACCTGTACCACAGTGATTCTGTTGTTCTCTCTCTCTCTCCCTCCCTCACACACACACACACACACACACACACACACACACACAAACACACTCTCACTGTTACACACACGCACATATCCACAGAGGCACAGGCGCAAACGGAGTTATACACATGCACACTGGACAGCTTCTGCAAGGCAGGGCCCTGGGATGAACCCTGCTTCGCACATCCTGGAAGCAGGCCCAGCCTTTTAAGGCCAGCTTTGAGCTCCCATTATCGGGCTTATTTCAGAAGGCCCGCAGACAGGGCACCAGCCATACTCTGATATGCCAGAGGCCTAGGCCACGCCCAGAACCCCTGCCAGCAATATCATTGGCCAGTGTACTAAGACACGCCCAGGAGTGTCAAGGCCCCTAGTCAGTGATAGGCCAGCAACCTTGAGCACCGCCCACACGGCCCTACAGCAAGCACATTGGGCAGCCTCTGGAAAGCCCGCCCACCAGCCACTTCTTCTGGAAAGAGATGAGAAGTCAAAAACCTCCTACACTGTGTTCATTGATGACAGGTTCAAACCTGGCTTGTAGAGATTGTAAGGCAGCAGCTCTCATGCCCACAGACGCCAGACAGCCCCAGACTTCACCATATGCTGTACTACCAGACCTGAAAGTAATGTGTGTGTGCTGTCTGTTTGTCTGTCTTTCTGTTTCTGTGTGTGCTCAGATCTCACCTATAGTAGTCTCAGAGCATGGGTGGGAAAGTAGCCAGCCTCAACTGCAACTTATGTACCGAGAACCTAGCTGGTCAGGGCAAGCCAGCTAGCCCAGATTCTGGCTAAGCAAGAATGGACATGCAAAGCGACTCTCATGTCTCCCTCTCCTGAGTTCCCAATTCAATCCCTTGCCTCACTATCATCCAAACACTGCCAATGGAGGAAGCTGGGGCACCCCTCAGAATTCAGGGGCAGGAGGCTGTCCAGTCACGTTTGGATGCAGCTGGAGATGGACATATGCCTGTTACCTGCAGCAGGAACGCTGTCTCCTCAGTTCCCCTCTGTTCTATGCCATATGCATGAGAGTAAGTAATCCAAAGGGCAAAGAAAGGAAAATTTCAACACCAGGAAGACGGTGTTCATGATGCATGCACTGACTTCCACGAAGGCTCCAGGGAAGAAGGCATGTAGAGACAGTCAGAGAGACAGAATGACAGTGACTGAAAAGGACAAATACTGGCCCTGTGTTGATCAGTGCCAGAGCACTGAAGAAAAACCCTCCATGCCCATGCATACTTCTTACAAGTGGCATTGTTATTTTATGTTTGTGAGGAAAGGTTACACTTTGAACATCTAGGTCTTAGCCCACTCTGAGAAGCAACACTTGGCCTGCAGCCCAACTCCAAAACTGCCCTTGCCTCTCCAAATTGGAAGTAGTTTTAGTGATGCTCCAGCCAAATGCAGGATGGCGTATTTCATCTCCCTGGTCCAGCCTCAGCCTGTCAGGTGTGCAGGGAACTGCACTATGTCTACAGTTCTGGGATAGGATTTGGTGGACAAAAAGAGCAAGAGGGTAGTAGATGATTTGGCAGCTGTAGTTTGTGCTGAGAGAGATTTATAGAGTGACAAGAGGTAAACGAATGGCTCTGTGAGATGTCTCTCATGACTGTGACTCTGAAGGGCCAGGTCTATCCGCATTACTACCTGAATCTAGAGCCTTGCAGGTCTCTAGCTAAAATAAATTTTCAGAGAGAGATAAAGAGCAAGACACTGATTTAGACATTTTCTACAATGGATGCGATATGACATTCAGACAATTGATTGCTAAAACCTGGAGAAAAACTGTGTATCAGAAAAGAACACTCAAGTAGAAGGTCAAAATTTCATGGGTGGAGGGGAGAAGTGTTAAGTTTCTGGCATATGAAGGTGAGAAGTGCCTAGAGCAGATCGATAGTTACATGGACAACGAAGGGTGCATGGGTTGGAGGCACTGCTGGTGGAGATGCCAGGGAAATATGTGGAAGCCCAGGACCCCGTTTTGAGCCACTGCTCACCACTTACCCAGCTAGGGAAAAGCTGGGCTAGTGTCAAATCAGAACTGCAGCTGTCTCTCTGTCTCTCTTCCTACTTGGCCCCTGCTCTCTCAATTTATGAATGTTTCTTTCTCCTCAATAATAAAGTTACAAATGATATACATAAATACAGGGAAAGTGGGAAAAATTACCCCCGTGCCCACTATTACATGTAACTGTTGACTGTAAAGCATTCATCCCCCAAGAAAGAACAGAATAAATATTTGTGAGTTTAAAAACATTGTAGGGTAAATAGTGAACATTCTTTAGAGCCATGCAATACTAATCCATTGTGCATTGGATGTCACTGTCAAAAACAATGCAGTAGTAGTTGTAGTAGTGTGTAGTATCTGCAAAGGAAATGTATCGTGTGTCAAAAGTTCCCTTCAATTATAAGAGAAAATCTATCAGGCAGAAGAAATGACCCCTCATGTGATATGGGACTAAATAAATAAACAAATATGCAAATAAATGGGGATGATCTAGGAGGATTTGAAAAAAAGAAAAACAAAACCACAGGAAGACCTGATTATAGCAGAAATATAGAAAACGTCTGCTGAGAAACAGAGGGCTGCTTCAAACCTTCCCTGACACTTCAGGGTCCAGGAAAATTAAGAATTCCTGAGAATGAAAAGAAAGGCATACGTATTAAAGCTTACACTAGAAAATGGAGGCAAGTTCTGTGCTATGATAATTACAATGAGGATACTGATAGAAAGGCTATTGGAAATGCTCCTAGAAGGCTTATAATTTATAACTGTAGTGAATCCTGCTCCAACTATGTGACCAATTATTTATGAATAAGGAGGCTGTTATAAATGTGGTAATTCTGCATTAAGATCAAATAAAAAGGGCAACAATTCTAAAAATGACTGATATATATGTATATATATGTACATATATGTAAGTGTATCTTTATTATAGATTCTGAGGGATACTGGCATGACTATGAGGAGACAGAGTATGGCTTGTGCCAGAGAGACTTACAAAGCTGAGGCTCCAGAAACCTAGGTGAAATCACCAAAAAAACAGCCAGAGATCAGCAGTGTCCTGGTGATTCCCTTTGTATATCTGGGCCTGTCATTAAAATAATGTATAAGTAAAATATTAATGAGTGCCGACAGAGTGAGTGAGAGCCTGTGAGAGTCAGAGACAGAGAAGGCAAGAAGAGAAATAGAAGAGTGGGAAAGAGACCAGAAGTCAAAAACTTCCCACACTGTGTTCATACATGACAGGTTCAAACCTGGGTTGTAGAGATTGTAAGGCAGAAGTCTCAAGTCCACAGAACCCAGACCACCCCAGCCTTCCCCATATGTGTGTAGTATTTACCACATGAAATGTATTGTGAGTGTAAACTTCCCTTTCAATTATAAGAGAAAAATCTATCAAGCAGAAGAAATGACCCCTCATGTAATATAGGACTAAATAAATAAATAAATATGCAAATAAATGGGGATGATCTAGGAGGATTTGAAAAAAATGAAAAATAAAAACAAAAAGCACAAGACCCGATTACAGCAGAAAATGGAAACCATCTGCTGAGAAACAGAGGGCTGCTTCAAAAATTCCGAGACACTTCAGAGTCCAGGGAAATTAAGATTTCAGGAGAATGAAAAGAAACTCATATGTACTGAAGCTTACACTAGAGAAAGGAGGCAAGTTCTGTACTATGATAATTACAATAAAGATGCTGATAGAAATGCTATTAGAAATGCTACTGGAAGGTTCTATTATTTATAATTGTATTGAATCCTGCTCCAACTAGGTGGCCAATTATTAATGAAAAAGGAAGCTGTTATAAATGTGTTAATTCTGATAAAGGTCAATTACATAGGTCGACAATTCTAAAAATAACAGATATATATATATATATGTATATGTTTATTATAAAATCTGAGAGATACTGCCATTGATATGAGGAGACAGAATATGGCTTGTGTCAGAGAGACTTACAAAGCTGAGGCTCCAGTAGCCTAGGTGAAATCACCAAGACAACAAGCCAGAGCTCAGCAATGCTCTGGCAAATCTCTTTGTATATCTTGGCCTGTCAATAAAATACGGATATAAGTAAAATATTACTGAGTGCAGACAGAATGATTGAGAGCCTGTGAGAGTCAGAGACACAGAAGGAGAGAAAAGAAATAGATGAGTTGGAAAGTGACCAGAAGTAAAAAAACTCCTACACTGTGTTCATTGATGACAGGTTCAAACCTGGCTTGTAGAGATTGTAAGGCAGTAGCTCTCATGCCCACAGACCCCATACAGCCCCATCCTTCAACATATGCTGTACTACCAGACCTGACAGTAATGTGTGTGTGAGTGTGTGTCTGTCTGTCTGTATGTCTGTGTGTGTCTGTGTGTGCTCAGAGCTCAACTATAGTAATCTCAAACCATTGGTGTCAAGGTAGCCAGCCTCACCTGCAACTTATGTACAGAGAACCTAGCTGGACAAGGCAAGCCAACTAGACCACATTCTCAATAAGCAAGAATGCATATGCAAAGGGACTCTCATGTCTCCCTCTCCTGAGTTCCCGATTCAATCCCATGCCTCACTATCATCCAAAAACTGACAACGGGGTAAGCGGGGGCACCCCTCAGAATTCAGGGGCATAAGCCTGTCCAGTCACGTTTGGCTGACTACTCAGCCTCCTGAATCTCAGTCCACTGCTCAGGACAGCAGATTACAAGCCCTGAAAGAAGCCAGAAAGAGCTGTGTTTCAACATAGATGGGAACTGTATTTGACCAAACAATAGTGGATGAACCTGGCCCCTTACACCTACCCTTTGGGTCCAGCCAAGGCAATTGCTCCTGTGGCCTCACAATCCCTGATCCTGGTGTCCTGGTTTCCACACATCACACTCAGAGAGATTCCCAGAAGTAGGCATGCATGAGTTTCCCATACAATGTCGCTCTGCTTGCAGGAAGCACAAACTCCCCGGGCCCTTGCTATGGAGAGACAAAAGGAAGATGGATGCCTCCATTGGCTGAATTAGGAGCTTCCAGTTGCAATCACAGCCCCGCCCCACACCTGAGGTCCTGTCTGCTGCTAATAAAGGCCATTGGAAACACCTGTTACCACTTGGGGCCTGAGGACATACTCAGGAATCCCTCCAGGAGCTAGCAGGCTGGCAGACCTCCTGACCCGGGATAGCTGTGCTCCCAGTTGGGAGGGCCTTTGGGCCAGAGGTGAGAATATTCGCTAGATACAAGAAAGAACTTCAGGTTTCAAAAGGATTTGAATCCCCAGGAGGCACTTGGAAAAGACATTTCACAGCCATCAAAACACCCTCTTTCTGAACCCTGGAAGCTTCCGTTTTGCGTGGAAATCTGGAAACTGGTGTGGCCATCAGTACCACAGATCATTTATATCGGCCCAATAGAGGGAAAGCACAATGTGTGTGCCAGGGTGGTAGAGTTGCGGTGCAGGAAATTGAGGAGGGCTGCATTTAGGCTGAGTGTCAGGCACAGGGCCCTGGAGAATGAGAGTCAAGCACACAGGGCCTGGACAGCTGCAGCTGAAGATGGACATATGCCTGTTACCTGCAGCAGGAATGCTGTCTCCTCCATTCCCCCCTGTACTATGCCATATGCAGGAGACTAAATAATCCAAAGGGCAAAGAAAGGAAAATTTCAACACCATGAAGACCGAGTTCACGATGCATGCACTTACTTCCAGGAAGGTTCCAGGGAAGAAGGCACACAGAGACAGTCTGAGAGACAGAATGACAGTGACAGAAAAGGACAGAAATTCTGGCCCCGTGTTGATCAGTGCCAGAGCACTGAAGACAAACCCTCCATGTCCATTCATACTTCTTACAAGTGGCATTGTTATTTTATGTTTGTGAGGAAAGGTTACACTTAGAACATCTCGGTCTTAGCCCACTCTGAGAAGCAACACTTGGCCTGCAGCACACTCTCCAAAACTGCCCTTCCTCTCCAAATTGGAAGTAATTTTAGTGATGCTCCAGCCAAATGCAGGCTGGCGTATTTCATATCCCTCGTCCAGCCTCAGCCTGTCCTGTGTGCAGGGAACTGCATATGTATATTTCTTCTTTGAGTTACAGTTTTGGGATAGGACTCGGTGGACAAAAGGAGCAAGAGGGAAATATTTGTTTTGGAAGTGGTAGTTTGTGCTGAGAGAGATTTGTAGAGTGACAAGAGGTAAACGAATGGCTCTGTGAGATGTCTCTCATGACTGTGGCTCAGAAGGGCCAGGTTTATCCACATTACTACCCTAATCCAGAGCTGTGCAGGTCTCTAGCTAAAAGATATTTTCAGAACTCTACATGTTATATATATATATATATATAAAGAGGAGAGACAGAAACACAGAGAGAGACAGTCATGTATTCATTTTCTACAATGGATTCGATATGACATTCAGACAATTGATTGCTAAAACCTGGAGAGAATCTGTGCATCAGGAAAAGAATTGTCCAAAGGAGTAAAATCTCCAAATCATTAGCTATATGCAGCTCCAACGGGACCGATCGAAAAAGGCTCAAGAAGGAACTCATCCAGGAGACTCTCCACATGGACAGGCATCACGAGTTTCCTAGTCTCGCAACACACACAGGGCAGCTGCTAGTTCCCAGTGCAAGCCTCTGGACAAAAAACCTCTCCTCTTCAGTGTCTCAGAATTCTAAAACCTCCTACACTGTGTTCATTGATGACAGGTTCAAACATGGCTTGTAGAGATTGTAAGGCAGCAGCTCTCATGCCCACTGACTCCAGACAGCCCCTGCCTATACCATATGCTATACTCCCAGAACTGACAGTAATGTTTGTGTGTGTCTGTTTGTCTGTCTGACTGTGTGTGTCTGTGTGTGCTCAGAGCTCACCTGTTGTAGTCTCAGAGCTTGGGTGGCAAGGTATCCAGCCTCACCTGCAACTTATGTACAGAGAAGCTAGCTGGTCAGGACAAGCCAGCTAGCCCAGATTCTAGCTAAGCAAGAATGCATATTCAAGGGGAGTCTCATGTCTAAATCTCCTGAGTTCCCTATTCAATCCCATGCCTCACTATCTATCATCCGGGGGAAGCTGGGGCACCCCTCAGAATTCAGGGCCATGAGCCTGTCCAGTCACATTTGGCTGCCTACTCAGCTCCTGGCTCTCAGTCCACTGCTCAAAGCAGCAGATTATAAGGACGGAAAGTACCCAGAGAGAGCTGTGTTTCAACATAGATGGGAACTGTGTTCGACCAAACAATAGTGGATGAACCCGGTCCCTTACACCTACCCTTTCGGTCCGGCTAAGGCAATTTCTCCTGTGGCCTCACATCCAAGATCATGGTGTCCTGGTGTCCACACATCAAACTCAGAGAGATTCCCAGAAGTAGCCATGCATGTAGACCCATACAAAGTCGCTCTTCTAGCAGGAAGCACAAACTCCCCGGGCCCTTGCAATGGACACACAAAAGAAAGATGGATGCCTCCATTGGCTGAATTAGGAGCTTCCAGTGGAGATCACAGCCCCGCACCTCACCTGAGGTCCTGTCTGCTGCTAATAAAGGCAATTGGAAACACCTGTTACCACTTGGGCCCTGATGACATACTCAGGAATCCCTCCAGAAGCTAGCAGGCTGGCAGACCTGCTGACCCAGGAATAGCTGTGCTCCGAGTTGTGTGGCCCTTCTGGCCAGAGGTGAGAATATTCCCTAGATACAAGAAAGAACTTCAGGTTTCAAAAGGATTTGAAAACCCCATGAAGCACTTGGAAATGTCATGTCATTTCACAGCCATCAAAACACCCTCTTTCAGAACCCTGGAAGCTTCCGTTTTGCGTGGAAAATCTCAGAATTCAAAATCATCCTAAACTGTGTTCATTGATGACAGGTTCAAACCTGGCTTGTAGAGATTGTAAGGCAGCAGCTCTCATGCCCAGAGAACCCAGACAGCCCCAGCCTTCACCATATGCTGTACTACCAGACCTGACTAATGTGTGTGTGTGTGTGTGTTTATCTGTCTGAATGTGTGTGTGTGTGTGTGCTCAGAGCTCACCTGTAGTAGTCTCAGAGCATGGGTGTCAAGGTAGCGAGCCTCACCTGCAACTTATGTACAGAGAACATAGCTGGTCAGGGCAAGCCAGCTAGCCCAGATTCTGGCTAAGCAAGAATGCATATGCAAAGGGACTCTCATGTCTAAATCTCCTGAGTTCCCTATTCAATCCCATGCCTCACTATCAATCATCCAGGAGAAGCTGGGGCACCCCTCAGAATTCAGGGGCATGAGACTGTCCAGTCACATTTGGCTGCCTACTTAGCCTCCAGGATATCAGTCCACTGCTCAGGGCAGCAGATTACAAGCACAGACAGTACCCAGAAATAGCTGTGTTTCAACATAGATGGGAACTGTGTTCGACCAAACAATAGTGGATGAACCCGGACCCTTACACCTACCCTTGGGTCCGGCTAAGGCTATTGCTCCTGTGGCCTCACATCACTTGATCATGGTGTCCTGGTTTCCACACATCACACTCATAGAGATTCCCAGAAGTAGGCATGCATGAGTGTCCCATACAAAGTCGCTCTGCTTGCAGGAAGCACAAAATCCCTGGGCCCTTGCTATGGACAGACAAAAGAAAGATGGATGCCTCCATTGGCTGAATTCGGAGCTTCCAGTGGAGATCACAGCCACACACCTCACCTGAGGGCCTGGGTGCTGCTTATAAAGGCAATTGGAAACACCTTTTACCACTTGGGGCCTGAGGACATACTCGGGAATCCCTCCAGGAGCTAGCAGGCTGGCAGACCTACTGACCCCGGGATAGTTGAGCTCCGAGTTGGGCGGCCCTTCTGGCCAGAGGTGAGAATATTCCCTAGATACAAGAAAGAACTTCAGGTTTCAAAAGGATTTGAAAACCCCATGAGGCACATGGAAATGTCATTTCACAGCCATCAAAACACCCTCTTTCAGAACCCTGGAAGCTTCCGTTTTGCGTGGAAAATCTCAGAATTCAAAATCATCCTAAACTGTGTTCATTGATGACAGGTTCAAACCTGGCTTGTAGAGATTGTAAGGCAGCAGCTCTCATGCCCAGAGAACCCAGACAGCCCCAGCCTTCACCATATGCTGTACTACCAGACCTGACTAATGTGTGTGTGTGTGTGTGTGTGTGTCTGTCTGAATGTGTGTGTCTGTGTGTGCTCAGAGCTCACCTGTAGTAGTCTCAGAGCATGGGTGGGAAGGTAGCGAGCCTCACCTGCAACTTATGTACAGAGAACCTAGCTGGTCAGGGCAAGCCAGCTAGCCCAGATTCTGGCTAAGCAAGAATGCATATGCAAAGGGACTCTCATGTCTAAATCTCCTGAGTTCCCTATTCAATCCCATGCCTATCTATCATCCGGGGGAAGCTGGGGTACCACTCAGAATTCAGGGGCATGAGCCTTTCCAGTCACATTTGGCTGCCTACTCAGCCTCCAGGCTCTGAGTCCACTGCTCAGGGCAGCAGATTGCAAGCACAGACAGTACCCAGAAAGAGCTGAGTTTCAACATAGATGGGAACTGTGTTCGACAAAACAATAGTGGATGAACCCAGTCCCTTACACCTACCCTTTGGGTCCGGCTAAGGCAATTGCTCCTGTGGCCTCACATCACTGATCATGGTGTCCTGGTGTCCACACATCACACTCAGAGATTCCCAGAAGTAGGCATGCATTATTGTCCCAAACAAAGTCCCTCTGCTTGCAGGAAGCACAAAGTCACCGGGCCCTTGCTATGGACAGACAAAAGAAAGATGGATGCCTCCATTGGCTGAATTAGGAGCTTCCAGTGGAGATCACAGCCCCGCACCTCACCTGTGGGCCTGGCTGCTGCTAATAAAGGCAATTGGAAACACCTGTTACCACTTGGGGCCTGAGGACATACTCAGGAATCCCTCCAGGAGCTAGCAGGCTGGCAGACCTCCTGACCCTGGGATAGCTGTGCTCCTAGTTGGGTGGCCCTTCTGGCCAGAGGTGGGAATGTTCCCTAGATACAAGAATGAACTTTAGGTTTCAAAAGGATTTGAAAACCCCATGAGGCACTTGGAAAAGACATTTCACAGCCATCAAAATACCCTCTTTCAGAACCCTGGAAGCTTCCGTTTTGCGTGGAAAATCTGGACACTTGTGTAGCCATCAGTACCAAATATCCTTTACATTCGGCTTAATAGAGGGAAAGCACAATGTGTGTGCCAGCAGGATAGAGTTAGACTTCTCTTCACCTGGGCTCTCATGGAATAAGGACAAGGACGCACTGGAAGGTGAGGAGGGCTGCATTTAGGCTGAGTGTAAGCCTTAGGGCCCTGGAGAATGGGAGTCAAGCACAGAGGGCCTGGACAGCTGCAACTGCAGATGGACATATGCCTGGAACATGCAGCAGCAACGCTGTCTCCGCATTGCCCCTCTGTACTACACCATGTGCAGGAGACTAAGTAATCCAAAGGGCAAAGAAAGGAAAATTTCAACACCAGGATGACTGAGTTCATGATGCATGCACTGACTTCCAGTAAGGGCCCAGGGAAGAAGGCACATAGAGACAGTCAGAGATACAGAATGACAGAGACAGAAAAGGACTGAAATTCTGGCCCTGTGTTGATCAGTGCTAGAGCACTGAAGACAAACACTCCATGCCTATGCATACTTCTTACAAGTGGCATTGCTATTTTATGTTTTTGAGGAAAGGTAACACTTAGAACATCTAGGTCTTAGCCACTCTGAGAAGCAACACTTGGCCGGCAGCCCACTCTCCAAAACTGCCCCTTCCTCTCGAAATTGGAAGTAGTCTTAGTGATGCTCCAGCCAAGATGCAGGCTGGCTTATTGCATCTCCCTGGTTCAGAATCATCCTGTATTGTGTGCAGGGAACTGCAGTATGTCTATTTCTTCTTTGATTTACAGTTTCGGGATAGGACTCCGTGGACAAAATGAGCAAGAGGGGAGTAGATGATTTGGCAGCTGTAGTTTGTGCTGAGAGTGTTTTTTAGAGTGATAAATGACATGGCTCTGTGAGATGTCTCTCATGACTGTGGCTCAGAAGGGCCAGGTGTATCCACTTTACTACCCTAATACAGAGCTGTGCAGGTCTCTAGCTAAAAAATATTTTCAGACTTCTACAAGTTACATATATATATATGAGAGAGAGAGAGACTGATATAGTCATTGTAGCCATTTTCTACAATGGATTCGATATGACATTCAGACAATTGATTGCTAAAACCTGGAGAGAAACTGTGCATTAGGAAAAGAATTGTCTAAAGGAGTAAAATCTCCAAATCATTAGCTATATGCAGCTCCAACGGGATGGATCGAAAAAGGCTCGAGAAGGAACTCATCCAGGAGACTCTCCACATGGACAGGCACTACAAGTTTCCTAGTCTGGAAACAAACACAGGGCAGCTGCTAGTTCCCAGTGCAAGCCTCAGGGCAGAAACCTCTCCTCCTTCAGTGTCTCAGAATTCAAAAACCTCCTAAACTGTGTTCATTGATGACAGGATCAAACCTGGCTTGTAGAGATTGTAAGGCAGCAGCTCTCATGCCCAGAGAACCCAGACAGCCCCAGCCTTCACCATATGCTGTACTACCAGACCTGACAGTAATGTGTGTGTCTGTCTGTCTGTCTGACTGTTTGTGTCTGTGTGTGCTTAGAGCTCACTGTAGTAGTCTCACAGCATGCGTGTCAAGGTAGCCAGCCTCAGCTGCTACTTATGTACAGAGAAGCAACTGGTCAGGACAAGCCAGCTAGCCCAGATTCTGGCTAAGCAAGAATGCATATGCAAAGGAACTCTCATGTCTAAATCTCCTGAGTTCCCTATTCAATCCCATGTCTCACTATCATCCAAACATGCCAACAGGGGAAGCTGGGGAACCCCTCAGAATCAGGGTCATGAGCCTGTCCAGTCAAGTTTGGCTGCCTACTCAGCCTCCAGGCTCTCAGTCCACTCCTCAGGACAGCAGATTACAAGCACAGAAAGAACCCAGAAATAGCTGTGTTTCAACATAGATGGGAACTGTGTTAGACCAAACATTAGTGGATGAACCCGGACCCTTATGCCTACCCTTTGGGTCTGGCTAAGGCAATTGCTCCTGTGGCCTCACATCACTTGATCATGGTGTCCTGGTGTCCACACATCACACTCATAGAGATTCCCAGAAGTAGGCATGCATGAGTGTCCCATACAAAGTCGCTCTGCTTGCAGGAAGCACAAAATCCCTGGGCCCTTGCTATGGACAGACAAAAGAAAGATGGATGCCTCCATTGGCTGAATTCGGAGCTTCTAGTGGAGATCACAGCCCCGCATCTCACCTGAGGGCCTGGGTGCTGCTAATAAAGGCAATTGGAAACACCTTTTACCACTTGGGGCCTGAGGACATACTCGGGAATCCCTCCAGGAGCTAGCAGGCTGGCAGACCTACTGACCCCGGGATAGTTGAGCTCCGAGTTGGGCGGCCCTTCTGGCCAGAGGTGAGAATATTCCCTAGATACAAGAAAGAACTTCAGGTTTCAAAAGGATTTGAAAACCCCATGAGGCACTTGGAAAAGACATTTCACAGCCATCAAAACACCCTCTTTAAGAACCCTGGAAGCTTCCGTTTTGCGTGGAAAATCTGGACACTGTTGTGGCCATCAGTACCACAGATCCTTTATATTCGGCCCAATAGAGGGAAAGCACAATGTGTGTGCCAGAGGGATAGAGTTTCACTTCTCTTAACCTGGGCTCTCATGGAATAAGGACTAGGATGCTGTGCAGGAAGGTGACGAGGGCTGCCTTTAGGCTGAGTGTCAGCCTCAGGGCCCTGGAGAATGGGACTCAAGCGTAGAGGGCCTGGATAGCTGCAGCTGGTGATGGACACATGCCTGTTACCTGAAGTAGGATCGCTGCCTCCACAGTTCCCCACTGTACTACGCCATATGCACGAGATTAAATAATCCAAAGGGCAAAGAAAGGAAAATTTCAACACCAGGAAGAATGAGTTAACGATGCATGCATTGACTTCCAGTAAGGTCCCAGTGAAGAACGCATGTAGAGACAGTGAGAGAGACAGAATGACAGTGACAGAAAAGTACAGAAATTCTGGACCTGTGTTGATCAGTGCCAGAGCACTGAAGACAAATCCTCCATGCCCATGCATACTTCTTACAAGTGGCATTGTTATTTTATGTTTGTGAGGAAAGATTACACTTAGAACATCTAGGTCTTACCCCACTCTGAGAAGCAACATTTGGCCTGCAGGCAACTCTCCAAAACTGCCCTCAACTCTCCAAATTGGAAGTAGTCTTAGTGAGGCTCCAGGCAAGAAGCATGTTGGCGTATTGCATTCCCTGGTCCAGCCTCAGCCTGTCCTGTGTGCAGCGAACTGCACTATGTTTATTTCTTCTTTGACTTACAGTTTTGGGATAGGACTCGGTGGACAAAAAGAGCAAGAGGGAAGTAGATCATATGGCAGCAGTAGTTTGTGCTGAGAGAGATTTGTAGACTGATAAGACATATAGGAATGGCTCTGTGAGATGTCTCTCATGACTGTGGCTCAGAAGGGCCAGGTGTATCCGAATACTTACAATAATCCAGAGCTGTTCAGGTCTCTAGCTAAAAATAGTTTCAGACCTCTACATATATATATATATATATATATATATATATATATATATATATATAGAGAGAGAGAGAGAGAGAGAGAGAGAGAGAGAGGGGGGGGGGGGGGAGACACTGATGTATTCATTTTCTATAATGGATGCGATATGACATTCAAACAATTGATTGCTAAAACCTGGAGAGAAACTGTGCATCAGGAAAAGAATTGTCCAAAGGAGTAAAATCTCCAAATCATTAGCTATATGCAGTTCCAAGTGTACTGAGCGAAATAGGCTCGAGAAAGAACTCATCCAGGAGACTCTTCACTTGGACAGGCACCACAAGTTTCCTAGTCTGGCACACACACAGGGAAGCTGATAGTTCCCAGTGCAAGCCTCAGGGCAAAAACTTCTCCCTCTTCAGTGTCTTTACATCTGAAAAGAAGAAAAGTGACCAAGGGCCAAGGAGAGCTACAATGGTGTCAATATTGAACTGTAAATCAGAATGTGCCAAGTGTTTTGCACAAAATCACCTGTGCCACAGTGATTCTGTTGTTCTCTGTCTCTCCCTCCCTCACACACACACACAAACACACACTCTCACAGTCACACTCACGCACACATCCACAGATGCACAAGCACAAAGGGAGTTATACACATGCGCACTGGACAGCTTCTGCAAGGCAGGGCCCTAGGCTGAACCCTGCTTCGCACTTCCTGGAAGCACGCCCAGCCTTGTAAGGCCAGCTCTGAGCTCCCATAGTCGGGCTTCCTTCAAAAGGCCCGCCCAGAGGGCGCCAGCCATGCTCTGATAGTCCAGAGGCCTAGGCCACGCCCAGAACCCCTGCCAGCAATCTCATTGGTCAGTGTGCTTGGACACGCCCAGGAGGGTCTGCACTCCTAGTGATTGATTGGCCAGTGGCCTTGAGCACCACCACCACTGCATTGGAGTACGCTCATTGGGCAGCCTCTGGAAGCCCGCCCACCAGCCACATCAGCTCGAGTCTGATTGGCCTGTTGTCCCAGGGACACGTCCCCAGCCAGCCAGAGAATGTGAGAGTTAGAGAAGGTGAGAAGAGAAGTAGATGACTGGAAAGAGACCAGAATTCTAAAACCTCCTACACTGTGTTCATTGATGACAGGTTCAAACCTGGCTTGTAGAGATTGTAAGGCAGCAGCTGTCATGCCTACAGACACCAGACAGCTCCAGTCTTCACCATATACTGTACTACCAGACCTGACAGTAATGTGTGTGTGTGTGTGTGTGTGTGTGTGTGTGTGTGTGTGTGTGTGTGTGAGTTTGTGTCTGTCTGTGTGTGTCTGTGTGTGCTCAGAGCTCACCTGTAGTAGTCTCAGAGCATGGGTGTCAAGGTAGCCAGCCTCACCAGCAACTTATGTACAGAAAACCTCGCTGGTCAGGGCAAGCCAGCTAGCCCATTTTCTGGCTAAGCAAGAATACCAGAGAACTATGTGGAAGCCCAAGAACCCATTTTGAGCCCCTGGTCTCCACTTACCCAATTAGGAAATAGCTGGGCTATTGGCAAATCAGAGCTGCAGCTGTCTCTCTATCTCTTTTCCTGCTTGGGCCCTGCTCTCTCAATTTATGACTGTTTCCTCCTCCTTAATAGGAAAGTTACAAATGAAATACAGAAATACAGGGAAAGTGTGAAAAATTACCCCCATAGCCACTATTACATTTAACTGTTGACTGTAAACCATTCATCCCCCAAGAAAGATCAGAATAAATATTTGTCAGGTTAAAAACATTGTAAGTTAAATAGGGAACATTCTTTGAGCCATGCAATACTAATCCATTGTGCATTGGATGTCACTGTCAAAAACAGTGCAGTAGTAGTTGTAGTAGTGTGTAGTATTTGCAAAAGCAAATGTATTGTGTGTCCAAAGTTCCCTTCAATTATAAAAGAAAATCTATCAGGAAGAAGAAATGACCCCTTATGTGATATTGGACTAAATATATATGTGATATTGGACTAAATAAATTATATTTGTGGTGGTCTGTTTTCCTGCTGCACCGCGGAGAAGAGAGCAGACGTCCAGAGCAAATGGGTAGACAAATCTTTATTATAGGATGGGGGGGTTTGGTTCAGACCACATGGAGCCAGCCGACAATGGCCGTCCCCACTATCTGACCATGGGGGGGAGAGCAGGAGCCAGACCTCAGAGAGGGAGAGCTGAGAGCCCAGAGAGAGAGGGGGGGTGAGGGGGCTTTTTATAGGGTGACAATCAGGGGTGATGTGTAGGGCCAGGATTGGTTGAAACGGGGCACTCTATGAGATTGCGGGGCATAGAAAAACCTGGGGGCGGAGACTGCATCAGAATAACTCCTCAGCAACATCTCCTATCCTGGTGTATATCTAGGTTATGGGACTTTGTTAGAAAGTGAACTACCTGAGATGAAATTAGAGTGTACTATTAAAGGAAAGGTCTCACCCGAGTAATGAAGCTGAAGGGTTGTCATTCCACACGTGAAGTCTCTGAATACATTCTGAGGTGAAGCATGTTGAGGTAGCAATCATTGCTTTGGTTAGGTTGTGATCGGCAGATGCAACGGGGTCAGAGGACGAGCATCCGACCACGTGTGCGTTTCTGTGGAATGGAATTCTTTGGTTTAGCCACTGATCGCTTAGGATGTCTAAGTCTTAAGCACATGTGATTTAACTCTCGTACCTCAGCCTCAAGGTCACTTATCCTTATGGCATACCACGTTTTACATATCTTGAAACTGGCGACCACAGTTAAAAAAATCCAAGGGGTAGTGATAATTAAACCGTTAATGACAGCACAAATCTGTCCCTGGTCAAGAGATAATGACTGGGAAACATCCTCATAAAACGAGAAATTTCCCATGGTGGAGGGAAACGGGCACAGAAGTGGGCGGATGCCACTTACCTGTGTCTGGGTGGTTTCGGAGACCTCAGGCCGGGCATGGTGTGGGTACGGAACACGATGGGCGCCAGATATTGTTGTGGTGGTCTGGTGTCGGGCTGCACCGCAGAGAAAAGAGCAGATGTCCAGAGCAAAGGGGTACACAAATCTTCATTACAGGATGGGGGGGTTTGATTCAGACCATGTGGAGCCAGCAGGCAATGGCCGTCCCCACTATCTGACCATGGGGGGGAGAACAGGGAGCAAGACCTCAGAGAGGGAGAGCTGAGAGCCCAGAGGGGGGGGGTGAGGGGGCTTTTTAATGGGCAAAAACCAGGGGTGACGTGTAGGGCCAGGATTGGTTGAAAGGGGGCACTCTAGGATTTTGCGCAGTGTAGAAAACCCTGGGAGCGGAGACTGCATCAGAATAACACCTCAGCAACAATATATAAATAAATATGCAAATATATGGGGATGATCTAGGAGGATTTGAAAAAATAAAAAAATAATAAAAACCACAGGAAGACCATAGATCGACAGTTCTAAAAATGACAGATATATATGTATATTTATATATGTATATGGATGTATATCTTTATTATAAAGTCTGAGAGATACTGCCATGGATATGAGGAGACAGAATATGGCTTGTGACAGAGAGAATTACAAAGCTGAGGCTCCAGTAACCAAGGTAAAATCACCAACAAAACAAGCCAGAGCTCAGCAGTGCTCTGGCAACTCTCTTTGTATATCTAGGCCTGTAAATAAAATAAGGATATAAGTAAAATATTACTGAGTGCAGACAGAGTGAGTGAGAGCCTGTGAGATTCAGAGACAGAGAAGGCGAGAAAAGAAATAGAGCAGTTGGAAATAGACCAGAAGTCAAAAACCCCATAGACTGTGTTCTTTCATGACAGGTTCAAACGTGGGTTGTAGAGATTGTAAGGCAGCAGCTCTAATGCCCACAGACCCCAGACAACCCAAGCCTTCACCATATGTGTGTAGTATTTGCCCCAGGAAATGCATTGTGCGTCAAGAGTTCCCTTCAATTATAAGAGAAAATCTATCAAGCAGAAGAAATGACCATCATGTGATATCTGACTAAACAAAAAAATATGCAAATAAATGGGGATGATCTAGGAGGACTTGAAAAAATAAAAATAATGAAAACAAAAACCACAAGAAGACCTGATTACAGCAGAAACATAGAAACCATCTGCTGAGAAATAGAGGGCTGCTTCAAAAATTCCCTAACACTTGATAGGCCAGATGACTATGCCACGCCCAGAACCCCTGACAGCAATCTCATTGGCCAATGTGCTTGTACATGCCCAGGAGCGTCCGGGCCCCTAGTGAGTGATTGGCCAGCGGCCTTGAACAACAGCAACAGGGCCTCGGAGCATGCTCATTGGGCAGCCTCTGGAAGGCCCACCCACCAGCCCCACCAGCTCGACTCTGATTGTCCTGTTGTCCCAGGGACACGCCCCCAGCCAGCAGAGAATGTGAGAGTTAGAGAAGGCGAGTAGAGAAATAGATGAGTTGGAAAGAGACCAGAATTCAAAAACCTCCTACACTGTGTTCACTGATGACAGGTTCAAACCTGGCTTGTAGAGATGGTAAGGCAGCAGCGCTCATGCCCACAGACCCCAGATAGATCTAGTTGTCACCATATGCTGTACTACCAGACCTGACAGTAATGTGTGTGTGTGTGTCTGTCTTTCTGTCTGTGTGTGTGTCTGTGTGTGCTCAGAGCTCACCTGTAGTAGTCTCGGAACATGGGTGTCAAGGTAGCCAGCCTCACCTGCAACTTATGTACAGAGAACCTAGCTGGTCAGGGCAAGCCAGCTAGCCCAGATTCTGGCTAAGCAAGAATGCCAGAGAACTATGTGGAAGCCCAAGACCCCATTTTGAGCCCCTGGTCACCACTTACCCAGCTAGGCAAAAGCTGGGCTAGTGGCAAATCAGAGCTGCAGCTGTCTCTCTGTCTCTCTTCCTGATTGTGCCCTGCTCTCTCAATTTATGACTGTTTCCTTCTACTCAATAGGAAAGTTACAAATGACGTAGAGAAATACAGGGAGAGTGGGAAAAATTATCCCCGTAGCCACTATTACATGTAACTGTTGACTGTAAACCATTCCTCCCCCATGAAAAAACAGAATAAATATTTGTGAGGTTAAAAACTTTGTAAGTTAAATAGGGAACATTTTTAGAGCCATGCAATAATAATCCATTGTGCATTGGATGTCACTGTCAAAAACAGTGCAGTAGTAGCTGTAGTAGTGTGTAGTCTCTGCAAAACGACATGTATTGTGTGTCCAAAGTTCCCTTCAATTATAAAAGCAAATCTATCAGGCAGAAGAAATGACCCCTCATGTGATATCGGACTAAATATATAAGGCGAGTAGAGAAATAGATATGTTAGAAAGAGACCAGAACTCAATAACCTCCTACACTGCGTTCATTGATGACAGGTTCAAAGATGGCTTTTAGAGATTGTAAGACAGCAGTTCTCATGCTCACAGACCCCAGACAGCCCCAGCCTTCACCATATGCTGACAGACCTGACAGTAATGTGTGTGTGTGTTTCTCTGTCTGTGCTCACTGAGACACCTCTGTCTGTGTCTCAGAGCATGGCTGCCTTCTCAGCCTCCAGGAGACTGGGAGTCAAGCACAGGGGGCCAGGACAGCTGCAGCTGCAGATGTACATATGCCTGGAATCTGCAGCATCAATGCTGTCTCCGCAGTTCCCCTCTGTACTACACCATGTGCAGGAGACTAAATAATCCAAAGGGCAAAGAAAGGAAAATTTCAACACCAGGATGACTGAGTTCACGATGCATGCACTGACTTCCAGTAAGGGCCCAGGGAAGAAGGCACGTAGAGAAAGTCAGAGAGACAGAATGACAGAGACAGAAAAGGACTGAAATTCTGGCAGCGTGTTGATCAGTGCCAGAGCATTGAAGACAAACCCTGCATGCCCATGCATACTTCTTACAAGTGGCATTGCTATTTTATGTTTTTGAGGAAAGGTAACACTTAGAACATCTAGGTCTTAGCCACTCTGAGGAGCAACATTTGGCCGGCAGCCCACTCTCCAAAACTGCCCCCGCCTCTCCAAATTGGAAGTAGTCTTAGTGATGCTCCAGCCAAGAAGCAGGCTGGCGTATTGCATCTCCCTGGTCCAGCCTCAGCCTGTCCTGTGTGCAGGGAACTGCACTATGTCTATTTCTTCTTTGATCTACAGTTTTGGGATAGGACTCGGCGGACAAAATGAGCAAGAGGGAACTAGATGATTTGGCAGTGGTAGTTTGTGGTGAGAGAGATTTGTAGAGTGATAAACGATATGGCTCTGAGATGTATCTCATTACTGTGGCTAGAAGGGCCAGTTGTATCCACTTTACTACCCTAATCCAGAGCTGTGCAGGTCTCTAGCTAAAAAATATTTTCAGACCTCTACATGTTATATATATATATATAGAGAGAGAGAGAGAATGACACTGATGTAGTCATATTATACAATGGAATCGATATGACATTCAGACAATTGATTGCTAAAACCCGGTGTGAAACTGTGCATCAGGAAAAGAATTGTCCAAAGGAGTAAAATCTCCAAATCTTTAGCTATATGCAGCTCCAACGGGACAGATCGAAAAAGGCTCCAAAAGGAACTCATCCAGGAGACTCTCCACATGGACAGGCACCACAAGTTTCCTAGTCTGGAAACACACCCAGGGCAGCTGCTAGTTCCCAGTGCAAGCCTCAGGGCAAAAACCTCTCCCTCTTCAGTGTCTCAGAAATTAAAACCTCCTACACTGTGTTCATTGATGACAGGTTCAAACCTGGCTTGTAGAGATTGTAAGGCAGCATCTCTCATGCCCACAGACCCCAGACAGCCCCAGCCTTCACCAAATGCTGTACTACCAGACCTGAGAGTAATGTGTGTGTATCTGTCTGTCTGTCTTTCTGATTGTGTGTGTCTGTGTGTGCTCAGAGCTCACCTGTAGTAGTCTCAGATCATGGGTGGCAAGGTAGCCAGCCTCACCTGCAACTTATGTATAGAGAACCTAGCTGGTCAGGGGAAGCCAGATAGCCCAGATTCTGTCTAAGAAAGAATGCATATGCAAAGGGACACTCATGTCTAAATCTCCTGAGTTCCCTATTCAATTCCATGTCTCACTATCTATCATCCAAACACTGCCAACGGGGGAACCTGGGGAACCCCTCAGAATTCAGGGGCATGAGCCTGTCCAGTCAAGTTTGGCTGCCTACTCAGTCTCCAGGCTCTTAGTCCACTGCTCAGGGCAGCATATTAGAAGCACAGAAAGTACCCAGAAAGAGCTGTGTTTCAACATAGATGGGAACTGTGTTCGACCAAACAATAGTGGATGAACCCGGTCCCTTACACCTACCCTTTGGGTCCGGCTAAAGCAATTTCTCCTGTGGCCTCACATCACCGATCATGGTGTCCTGGTGTCCACACATCACACTCAGAGAGATTCCCAGATGTAGGCATGCATGAGTGTCCCATACAAAGTCGCTCTGCTTGCAGGAAACACAAACTCCCCTGGACCTTGCTATGGACAGACAAAAAAAAAGATGGATGCCTGCGTTGGCTGAATTCGGATCTTCCAGTGGAGATGGCAGCCCCACACCTCACCTGAGGGGCTGGCTTCTGCTAATAAAGGCAATTTGAAACAACTGTTTCCACTTGGGCCCTGAGGACATACTCAGGAATCCCTGAGGCTCCAGTAGCCTAGGTGAAATCGCCAACACAACAAGCCAGAGCTCAGCAGTGCTCTGGTAACTCTCTTTGTATATCTGGGCCTGTCAGTAAAATAAGTATATAAGTAAAATATTAATGAGTGAAGACAGAGTGTGTGAGAGCATGTGAGTGTTAGAGACAGAGAAGGTGAGAAGAGAAATAGATGAGTTGGAAAGAGACCAGAATTCAAAAACCTCCTACACTGTGTTCATTGATGACAGGTTCCAACCTGGCTTGTAGAGATTGTTAGGAAGCAGCTCTCATGCCCACAGACCCCAGACAGCCCCAGCCTTCACCATATGCTGTACTACCAGACCTGACAGTAATGTGTGTGTGTGTGTGTCTGACTGTCTGTTTGTGTGTCTGTGTGTGGTCATAACTCACCTATAGTAGTCTCAGAGCATGGGTGGCAAGGTAGCCAGCCTCACCTGCAACTTATGTACAGAGAACCTAGCTGGTTAGGGAAATCCAGCTAGCCCAGATTCTGGCTAAGCAAGAATGAATATGCAAAGGTACTCTCATGTCTCGCTCTCCTTAGTTCCCTATTCAATCACATGCCTCACTATGATCCAAACACTGTCAACGGGGGAAGCTGGGGCCCCCCTCAGAATTCAGGGGCAGGACCCTGTCCAGTCAGGTTAGGCTGCAAACTCAGCCTCCAGGCACACAGTCCCCTTCACAGGGCAGCAATAACAAGCCCAGAAAGAACCCAGAATGAGTTCCAACATAGATGGGAACTGTGTTTGACCAAACAATAGTGGATGAACCCGGCCCCTTACACCTCCCCTTTGGGTCCGGCTAAGGCAATTGCTCCTGTGTCCTCACAATCCCTAATTATGGTGTCCTGGTGTCCACACATCACACTCAGAGAGATTCCCAGAAGTAGGCATCCATGAGTGTCCCATACAAAGTCGCTCTGCTTGCGGGAAGCACAAACTCCCCAGGCCCTGGCTATGGAGGGACAAAAGGAAGATGGATACCCTCATTGGCATAATTAGGAGTTTCTAGTGGAGAGCACAGCTCCGCCCTTCACCTGAGGGTCTGGCTGCTGATAATAAAGGCAATTGGAAAAACCTGTTACCACTTGGGCCCTGAGGACATACTCAGGAATCCCTCCAGGAGCTAGCAGGCTGGCAGACCTCCTGAACCCAGGATAGCTGTGCTCCTAGTTGGGAGGGCATTCTAGCCAGAGGTGAGAATATTCCCTAGATACAAGAAAGAACTTCAGGTTTCAAAAGGATTTGAAACCCCATGAGGCACTTGGAAAAGACTATTCACAGCCATCAAAACACTCTTTCAGAACCCTGGATGCTTTCGTTTTGCGTGGAAAATCTGGACACTGGTGTGGCCATCAGTACCACAGATCCTTTACATTAGGCCCAATAGAGGGAAAGCACAATTAGTGTGCCAGGGGGATAGAGTTTCACTTTTATTGACCTGGGCTCTCATGGAATAAGGACAAGGATCCGTGCAGGAAAATGAGGAGGGCTGTATTTAGGCTGAGTGTCAGCCTCAGGGCCCTGTTAGAATGGGAGTCAAGCACAGATGGCCTGGACAGCTGCAGCTGGAGATGCAGAAATGCCTGTTTATTTTAACATTTCAGCTATAAGGTTTATCTTAGCTTTTTAATTTACCTATCCAAATCAAAGTGAAAGATCAATTAAGTTGTGTACCCACCCTTGTTCATAGCTGCCCTAAGGGTGTGATAGCTTTGTGATAAACAAAGGTCCTAGCAAACAAAGTTTAACATTTTACTTAAAATTGTTTTTAAGACTGGCTTGGGTTAGTAAAAGATAACACAATAGTTATGTTAATTATTTACATGCCAGAGTCTCTTGCGCTGGTTTTCCTCTTTATATCTTTCTGCTTTTAAAAGTTATCTGGTTTGTTTTAAGAAACTGCCAGAGGTTTATTCTTGATAAATTAAGGTAATACATTGTGTTTTTGGTCTGATAGAAGATTTGTTTTGGCAAATCCTGATTTAACAAAATTAATATTTTGAACATTTAAACTATGAGGTTTTATTTTAGCCTTTTAAGTTGCCATATTAGAGTTCTAAAGAGTAAAATCTATATCTATATTTACTCATGATAGCCTTGTGATGAGTAAAGATCTTAATAAACTAAAGGTATAATAGTGTGCTTAAACTGTCTAATCAGTTTAAAATAATGCCAAAAAATGGTAAACATTTTATCATGTCAACACATTAGGTATTGACTTTCTATAACATATTGGTATATTCTAATAAAGAGCCTTCTAAAATCATAGAAAAAAAACAAGTCAATTCTAACCATTAGATCATCAATTAACTTGGTACAAGTTCTCTCCCTAAGTAAATAATTATAGGTACATCTGCACATGAAGAACTGACTGCTCATATGGCAAGATTTAAAACTAAACATTTAAAATTATTTATCGGTGTGTGATGACTCCTAAAGTCACTCATATCCTAAAATTTTTCTCATTTTTTTACAATCCTCTTAAAAAAAATCAACGCTTGACCTGCCATAGTGAGAGCACTTTACTGGCTCCTACATTGTTTAATTAAGATCTTGCTATTCAGACTTTTAAGATTAATCTCCATTGATAAAAGACAATGCTCTGTGACAGATTGATGTAATTCACCTGCCCATGTTTAGTAAACAAAAAAATTTTTCTCAGTTGATATATTTTCTAAATTTATGTGGGCTACAGCTCAAACAAGAAAAACTAAAACCCTTAAGCTTAATTAATTTAAAAAAAGAAGGGAAATGCACCCCCCAGTATTCAGTTGGCTAAAGTGTCAATGAAGTAACATACTAAATCTTTTTTAATATTTACAAAAATTCTAATTGTCCATTTATTGTATCTCATTGACAAAGCCACCCACTTTTCCAGTCATAGAGACATATTCTTTTTCTCTTTTTTCAACACTGGATGTCCATATTTGTTTTCCTTTTATTATGTTGGATGACATTATTGTTCTTGCAAAATCCACAGAGTCCCTGTTGGCAAGTCCTTACCACAAAGGACGCCATGGCAGTATATACTCCAGCTAACCTCACCAGCTTATCCAAGTCTTCTCTTTCTGCTGACCTACCACTGCTGACTTCATCTTTGCATGCTTATTGACTGCTGACTTTTCTCAAAATGTTCCTTGATGTTCAAGGAACCTCACCTTGACTTCTAATGTGTATGCACCTCCTCTGTGTTTTGGTAAACACCATCCTATATGTTCATGTCAATTCTTCTCTACCTGGTCCTTGCCTCCTAGTTTTGCTTGTTCCACAGCTGACCTTCTATGAAGAAGAAAAATTTCATCAGTTGGCGCTGACCAGAAGACCAGACGTGCTGTGTTTCTTCCCCTGGACATCACATCCACTTACTGCTTCCCTTAGACTTGCTGGTGGCATGCTAGGACACTCTATATATTCCTCCTATAAATTTTCTGACAAATTACAACAGATTATAGACTCCACCACAAATAGTCTTGAGTCACTACAGAACCCCTTATGGGAACCTTATTAGTCTTTTGTTAATGATTACCTTAAGACCCTTTATTTTTAATAAGATTACTGATTTTATAAAATGGCAGATTGACTCCTTGGCATCAAAACCTTTGCAAATACATTATCACAGACTTGATTTAGCTGACAGAGGCCTGGATGAACCTGAGGATGACAGAACCCCTTTTCGGATGGCATAAAACTCAGAATTATGCATTGAGACATCCAACCATGGCAGGGCAAGGACACCAGTAAGGGGTGCAAGGCAAAGCACTGCAGGGGGAGGACCCTATAGTCCGCCTCTGAGTCCCCAGTGAAGCAAACCTGATTTGCTTGGAGGTTGGTGTTAGCAACAAAAATTGTTTCCCTAGAAACTGTGGCTTTGCCTCCCCTCCCAAAAAAGACACCAAGAGCCTTATAAAATGAGGGAAGGTTGGTTTTGCACCCACCCCGCAGGAGGAATCAGGTCAATACTTCCCTCCTCTGGTTACGCCCACCAAGCCTGCTGTTTGGGTCTCTGCTCCTCACCCCCATTGCCTGCCTCAATTTAAAATTATAACAAAAGGAGGATATGCCAGGAGCCATTTTATGCTTGATAGATGATAAGCTTTGAGACAATGGAACCCCTCAAGACAAGTGTTAATTCCCCCCTGGGCAGGCCATTTCCCCTTAGGTAAACCATTTATCAGTAATCAAGTGAGTCAACACAAGTGAGTCAACACACAGTTTGGTTCCTGCCATTTGTTGCAAGGAACATTCCTCTTTGAAGTTTGCTCCCCCTCCCCCCTCCTCCAGCATTCCCTCTCCTTCGCCAAAGCCTTATAATGCCTGTGTTCACAATAAAATTTTACAGCTTGATCAGAAACTTGACTTCCTATCATTCTTCGTGACTCGTTCCTTCATTTCAGGTCCCATTGGGTTCCTAGCCCCTATTCACTGCCCTTCTGGTCGGGGCACCCGGGCCCTTGCTATGGAGAGACAAAAGGAAGATGGATGCCTCCATTGGCTAAATTAGGATTTTCCAGTGGAGATCACAGCCCTGCCCCCTCACCTGAGGGCCTGGCTGCTGCTAATAAAAGCTATTTGAAACACCTGTTACCACTTGGGACCTGAGGACATACTCAGGAATCCCTCCAGGAGCTAGCAGGCTGGCAGACCTCCTGAAACTGGAATAGCTGTGCTCCTAGTTGGGAGGGCCTTCTGGCCAGAGGTGAGAATATTCCCTAGATACAAGAAAGAACTTCAGGTTTCAAAAGGATTTGAAACCCCATGAGGCACTTGGAAAAGACATTTCACAGCCATCAGAACACCCTCTTTCTGAACCCTGGAAGCTTCCGTTTTGCATGGAAAATCTGGAAATTGGTGTGGCCATCAGTACCACAGATCCTTTACATTTGGCCCAATAGAGGGAAAGCACAATGTGTATGCCAGGGGGATAGAGTTTCACTTCTCTTGACCTGGGCTATCATGGAATAAGGACAAGGATGCGGTGCAGGAAATTGAGGAGGGCTGCATTTAGGCTGAGTGTCAGCCTCTGGGCCCTGGAGAATCTGAGTTAAGCACAGAGGGCTTGGACAGCTGCAGCTCGAGATGTACACATGCCTGTTACCTGCATCAGGATCACTGTCTCCTCAGTTCCCCCAATGTACTACGCCATATGCAGGAGACTGAATAATCCAAAGGCCAAAGAAGGAAAATTTCAACACCAGGAAGTCCGAGTTCACGATGCATGCACTGACTTCCATAAGGTCCCAGTTAAGAAGGCACATAGAGACAGTCAGAGAGACAGGATGACAGAGACAGAAAAGGACTGGAATTCTGGCCCTGTGTTGATCAGTGCCAGAGCACTGAAGACAAACCCTCCATGCCCATGCATACTTCTAACAAGTGGCATTGTTGTTTTATGTTTGTGAGGAAAGGTTACACTTAGAACATCTTGGCCTTAGCCCACTCTGAGAAGCAACACTTGGCCTGCAGACCACTCTCCAAAACTGCCCTCGCCTCTCCAATTTGGAAGTAGTCTTAGTGATGCTCCAGCCAAGATGCAGGCTGGCTTATTGCATCTCCCTGGTCCAGCCTCAGACTGTCCTGTCTGCAGGGAACTGCACTATGTCTATTTCTTCTTTGATTTACAGTTTTGGGATAGGACTCGGTGGACAAAAAGAGAAAGAGGAAAGTAGATGATTTGGCGGCGGTAGTTTGTGGTGAGAGAGATTTGTAGAGTGATAAGAGGTATATGAATGGCTCTGTGAGATGTCTCTCATGACTCTGGCTCAGAAATGCCAGGTGTATCCTCATTACTACCCTAATCCAGAGCTGTGCAGGTCTCTAGCTAAAAAATATTTAAAGATCTCTACATGTTACATATATATATATATATATATATATATATATATATATATATATATATATATAGAGAGAGAGAGAGAGAGAGAGAGAGAGAGAGACATTGATGTAGTCATTTTCTACAATGGATTCGATATGACATTCAGACAATTGATTACTAAAACTTGGAGAGAAATTGTGCATCAGGAAAAGAATTGTCCTAAGGAGTAAAATCTCAAAATCATTAGTTATATGCAGCTCCAATGGGACATAGCAAAAAAGGCTTGAGAAGGAACTCATCAAGGACAATCTCCACATGGAAAGGCACCACAACTTTCCTAGTCTGGCAACAGACACAGTGCATCTGGTAGTCCCCTTGCAAGCCTCAAGGCAAAATCCTCTCCGTCTTCAGTGTTTTTACATCTGAAAGAAGAAAAGTGACCAAGAGCCAAAAAGCTACAATGGTGTCAATATTGAGCTGTAAATCAGAATGTACCAAGTGTCTTCCAAAAAAATCACTTTATTATAAACTGTGAGTGATACTGGCATGGAAATTAGGAGACAGAATATGGCTTGTGTCAGAAAGACTTACAAACTGAGGCTCCAGTAGCCTAGGTGAAATCGCCAACACAACAAGCCAGAGCTCAGCAGTGCCTTGGTAACTCTCTTTGTATATCTGGGCCTGTCAGTAAAATAAGTATATAAGTAAAATATTAATGATTGAAGACAGAGTGTGTGAGAGCATCTGAGAGTTAGAGACAGAGAAGGCGAGAAAAGAAATAGATGAGTTGGAAAGAGACCAGAATTCAAAAACCTCCTACACTGTGTTCATTGATGACAGGTTAAAACCTGGCTTTCAGAGATTGTAAGTCAGCAGCTCTCATGCCCACAGACCCCAGACAGCTCCAGCCTTCACCATATGCTGTACTACCAGATCTGACAATAATGTGTGTGTGTGTGTATGTCTGTCTGTCTGTGTGTGTCTGTGTGTGCTCAGAACTCACCTATAGTAGTCTAAGAGCATGGGTGGCAAGGTAGCCAGCCTCACCTGCAACTTATGTACAGAGAACCTAGCTGCTTAGGGCAAGCCAGCTATCTCAGATTCTGGCTTAGTAAGAATGCTATGCAAAGGAACTCTCATGTCTTGCTCTCCTGAGTTCCCGATTCAATCTCATGCCTCACTATCATCCAAACACTGCCAACGGGGGAAGCTGGGACACCCCTCAGAATTCAAGGGCAGAACCCTGTCCAGTCATGTTTGGCTTCATACTCCGCCTCCAGGCTCCCAGTCCACTTCTCAGTGGACAGCAGTTTACAAGCCCAGAAAGAACCCAGAAAGAGCTGTGTCTCAACATAGATGGGAACTGTTTTTGACCAAACAATAGTGGATGAACCCAGTCCCTTACACCTCCCCTTTGGGTCCTGCTAAGGCAATTGCTCCTGTGGCCTCACAATCCCTGATCACGGTGTCTTGGTGTCCACACATCACACTCCTAGAGATTCCCAGAAGTAGGCATCCATGAGTGTCCCATACAAAGTCGCTCTGCTTGCAGGAAACACAAACTCCCCGGGCCCTTGCTATGGAGAGACAAAAGGAAGATGGATGCCTCCATTGGCTGAATTAGGAGTTTCCAGTGGAGATCACAGCCCCGCCCCACACCTGAGGTCCTGGCTGCTGCTAATACAGACAATTGGAAACACCTGTTACCACTTGGGACCTGAGGACATACTCAGGAATCCCTAAAGGGGCTATCAGGCTGGCAGACCTCCTGCCCCAGGATAGCTGTGCACCTAGTTGGTAGAGCATTCTGGCCAGAGGTGAGAATATTCCCTAGATACAAGAAAGAACTTCAAGTTTCAAAAGGATTTGAATCCCCAGGAGGCACTTGGAAAAGACATTTCACAGCCATCAAAAAACCCTCTTTCTGAACCCTGGAAGCTTCCTTTTTGCGTGGAAAATCTGACACTGGTTTGGCCATCAGTACCACAGATCCTTTACATTCGGCCCAATAGACGGAAAGCACAATGTGTGTGCCAGGGGGATAGAGTTTCACTTCTCTTGACCTGGGCTATCATGGAATAAGGACAAGGATGCGGTACAGGAAATTGAGGAGGGCTGCATTTAGGCTGAGTGTCAGCCTCCAGGCCCTGGAGAATGGGAATCAAGCACAGAGGGCCTGGACAGCTGCAGCTGGGGATGGACATATGCCTGTTACCTGCATCAGGATCGCTGTCTTCTCAGTTCCCCAATGTACTAAGCCATATGCAGGAGACTGAATAATCCAAAGGGCAAAGAAAGGAAAATTTCAACACCAGGAATTCTGAGTTCACGATGCATGCACTGACTTCCATAAGGGCCCAGTGAAGAAGGCACATAGAGACAGTTAGAGAGACAGGATGACAGAGACAGAAAAGGACTGAAATTCTGGCCCTGTGTTTATCAGTGCCAGAGCACTGAAGACAAACCCTCCGTGCCCATGCATACTTCTAACTAGTGTCATTGTTATTTTATGTTTGTGAGGAAAGGTTACAGTTAGAACATCTAGGTCGTAGCCCACTCTGAGAAGCAACACTTGGCCTGCAGACCACTCTCCAAAACTGCCCTCGCCTCTCCAATTTGGAAGTAGTCTTAGTGATGCTCCAGCCAAGATGCAGGCTGGCTTATTGCATCTCCCTGGTCCAGCATCAGACTGTCCTGTGTGCAGGGAACTGCACTATATATATTTCTTCTTTGATTTACAGTTTTGGCATAGGACTCGGTGGACAAAAAAAGCAAGAGGGAAGTAGATGATTTGGCAGCTGTAGTTTGTGCTGAGTGAGATTTGTAGAGTGATGAGAGGTATACGAATGGCTCTGTGACATGTCTCTCATGACTGTGGCTCAGAAAGGCCAGGTGTATCCTCATTACTACCCTAATCCAGAGCTGTGCAGGTCTCTAGCTTAAAAAATATTTTCAGATTTCTACATTACATATATATATATAGAGAGAGAGAGACTAATGTAGTCATTTTATACACTGGATTCGATATGACATTCAAACAATTGATTGCTAAAACCTGGAGAGAAACTGTGCATCAGAAAAAGAATTGTCCAAAGGAGTAAAATCTCAAAATCATTAGCTATATGCAGCTCCAACGGGACAGAGCGAAAAAGGCTCAAGAAGGAACTCATCCAGGAGACTCTCCACATGGACAGGCACCACAAGTTTCCTAGTCTGGCAACACACACAGGGCAGCTGCTAGTTCCCAGTGCAAGCCTCAGGGCAAAAACCTCTCCCTCTTCAGTGTCTTTACATCTGAAAATAAGAAAAGTGACCAAGGGTAAAAAGAAGAGCTACAATGGTGTCAATATTGAGCTGTAAATCAGAATGTGCCAAGTGTTTTGCACAAAATCACCTGTGCCACAGTGATTCTGTTGTTATCTCTCTCTCTCCCTCCCTCACACACACACACACACACACAGACACTCTCACAGTCACACACACGGACACATCCACAGAAGCACAGGCACAAACGGAGTTATACAAATGTGCACTGGACAGCTTTTGCAAGGCAGGGCCCTGGGCTGAACCCTGCTTTGCACTTCCTGGAAGCATGCCCAGCCTTTTAAGGCCAGCTCTGAGCTCCCATAGTCGGGCTTCCTTCAAAAGGCCTGCCCACAGGGCGCCAGCCATGCTCTGAGAGGCCAGAGGCCTAGGCCACGCCCAGAACCCCTGCCAGCAATCTCATTGGCCAGTGTGCTTGTACATGCCCAGGAGGGTCCGGGCTCCTAATGAGTGATTGGCCAGTGGCCTTGAGCAACAGCAACAGGGCCTTGGAGCATGCTCATTGGGCAGCCTTTGGAAGGCCCGCCCACCAGCCACATCAGCTCGACTCTGACTGGCCTGTTGTCCCAGGGACACGCCCCCAGCCAGCCAGAGAATGTGAGAGTTAGAGAAGGTGAGAAGAGAAATAGATGAATTGGAAAGAGACCAGAATTTAAAAGCCTCCTACACTGTGTTCATTGATGACAGGTTCAAACCTGGCTTGTAGAGATTGTAAGGTAGCAGCTCTCATGCCTACAGACCACAAACAGCCCCAGTCTTCACCATATGCTGTACTACCAGACCTGACAGTAATGTGTGTGTGTGTGTGTGTGTGTGTGTGTGTGCGCTCAGAACTCACCTGTAGTAGTCTCAGAGCATGGGTGTCAAGGTAGCCAACCCCAACTGCAACTTATGTACAGAGAACCTACCTGGTCAGGGCAAGCCAGCTAGCCCAGATTCTGGCTAAGGAAGAATGCCAGAGAACTATGTGGAAGCCCAGGGCCCCATTTTGAGCCCCTGGTCACCACTTACCCAGCTAGGCAAAAGCTGGGCTAGTGGCAAATCAGAGCTGCAGCTGTCTCTCTGTCTCTCTTCCTGCTTGTGCCCTGCTCTCTCAATTTATGACTGTTCCCTTCTCCTCAATAGGAAAGTTACAAATGATGTACAGAAATACAGGTAAAGTGGGAAAAATTACCCCTGTAGCAACTATTACATGTAACTGTTGACTGTAAACCATTCATCCCCCAAGAAAGAACAGAATAAATATTTGTAAGGTTAAAAACTTTGTAGGTTAAATAGGGAACATTCTTTAGTGCCATGCAATACTAATCCATTGTGCACTGGATGTCACTCTCAAAAACAGTGCAGTAGTAGTTGTAGTAGTGTGTAGTATCTGCAAAAGGAAAAGTACTGTGTGTCCAAAGTTCCCTTCAATTATAAGAGAAAATCTATCAGGCAGAAGAAATGACCCCTCATGTGATATCGGACTAAATATAAAAATAAACATGCAAATATATGGGGTGGATCTAGGAGGATTTGTAAAAATAAAAAAAATAATAAAAACCACAGGAAGACCATAGGTCGAGAATTCTAAAAATGACAGATATATATGTATATTTATATATGTATATGGATATATATCTTTATTATAAAGTCTGAGAGATACTGCCATGGATATGAGGAGACAGAATATGGCTTGTGTCAGAGAGACTTAAAAAGCTGAGGCTCCAGTAGCCTAGGTGAAATCACCAACAAAACAAGCAAGAGATCAGCAGTGCTATGGCAACTCTCTTTGTATATCTGGGCCAATCAATTAAATAAGGATATAAATGAAATATTGCTGAGTGCAGACAGAGTACTTGAGAGCCTGTGAGAGTCAGAGACAGAAAAGGCAAGAAGAGAAAAAGAAGAGTTGGAAATCGACCAGAAGTCAAAACCACCCTAGACTGTGTTCAATCATGAAAGGTTCAAACCTGGGTTGTAGAGATTGTAAGGCAGCAGCTCTAATGCTCACAGACCCCAGACAACCCAAGCCTTCACCATATGTGTGTAGTATTAGCCCCAGGAAATGCATTGTGCATCAAGAGTTCCCTTCAATTATAAGAGAAAATCTATCAAGCAGAAGAAATGACCCTCATGTGATACCTGACTAAATAAATAAATAAGAAAATAAATGGGGATGATTTAAAAGGACTTGAAAAAAAAATAGAAAACAAAAACCACAAGAATACCTGATTACAGGAGAAACATAGAAACCATCTGCTGAGAAACAGAGGGCTGCTTCAAAAATTCCCTAAACCTACAGGGTCCAAGGAAATTAAGATTTCCAGAAAAAGAAAACAAACACATACATATTGAATCTTACACTAGAAAAAGGAGTGAAGTTCTGGGCTATGGTAATTACAATAAGGATGCTGATAGAAACACGATTAGAAATGCTACTGGAAGGTTCTATTATTTATAATTGTATTGAATCCTGCTCACACTATATGGCCATTATTTCTGAAAAACTAGGCTGTTATAAATGTGGTAATTCTGAATTAAGGTCAAATACATAGTTCGACAATTCAAAAAATGACAGATATATAAATATATATGTATATATATATATATATATATGTATTTCTTTATTATAAACTCTGAGTGATACTGGCATGGAAATGAGGAGACAGAATATGGCTTGTGTCAGAAAGACTTACAAACTGAGGCTCCAGTAGCCTAGGTGAAATCGCCAACACAACAAGCCAGAGCTCAGCAGTGCTCTGGTAACTCTGTTTGTATATATGGGCCTGACATTAAAATACTTATATAAGTAAATTATTACTGAGAGAAGACAGAGTGTGTGAGAGCATGTGAGAGAGACAGAGAAGGCAAGAAGAGGAAGAGATGAGTTGGAAAGAGACCAGAATTCAAAAACATCCTACATTGTGTTCACTGATGGCAGGTTCAAACCTGGCTTGTAGAGATTGTAAGGCAACAGCTCTCATGCCCACAGACCCCAGACAGCCCCAGCCTTAACCATATGCTGTACTACCAGACCTGACAGTAAAGTGTGTTTGTGTCTGTCTGTCTGTCAGTGTGTGTCTTTGTGTGCTCAGAGGTCACCTGTAGTAGTCTCAGATCATGGGTGGCAAGGTAGCCAGCCTCACCTGCAACTGATGTACAGAGAACGTAGCTGGTTAGGGAAAGCCAGCTAGCCCAGATTTTGGCTCAGCAAGAATGCATATGCAAAGGGACTCTCATGTCTCGCTCTCCTGAGTTCCCTATTCAATCTCATGCCTCACTATCATCCAAACACTGCCAACGGGGTAAGCTGGGGCACCCCTCAGAATTCAGGGGCAGGACCCTGTCCAGTCACGTTTGGCTGCAAACTCAGCCTCCAGACTCCCAGTCCACTTCTCTGTGGACAGCAGATTACAAGCCCAGAAAGAACCCAGAAAGAGCTGTGTCTCAACATAGATGGGAACTGTGTTTGACCAAACAATAGTGGATTAACCCGGCCCCTTACACCTACCATTTGGGTCCTGCTAAGGCAATTGCTCCTGTGGCCTCACAATCCCTGATCATGGTGTACTGGTGTCCACACATCACACTCAGAGAGATTCCCAGAAGTAGGCATCCATGAGTGTCCCATACAAAGTCGCTTTGCTTGCAGGAAGCACAAACTCCCCGGGCCCTTGCTATGGAGAGACCAAAGGAAGATGGATGCCTCCATTGGCTGAATTAGGAGTTTCCAGTGGAGATCACAGCCCCGCCCCTCACCTGAGGGCCTGGCTGCTATTAATAAAGACAATTGGAAACACCTGTTACCACGTGGGATCAGAGGACATATTCAGGAATCCCTCCAGGAGCTAGCAGGCTGGCAGTCCTCCTGACACCGAGATACTTGTGATCCTAGTTGGGAGGGCATTCTGACCAGAGGTGAGAATATTCCCTAGATACAAGAAAGAACTTCAGGTTTCAGAAGGATTTGAAACCCCATGAGGCACTTGGAAAAGACTTTTCACAGCCATCAAAACACCCTCTTTCAGAACCCTGGAAGCTTCCGTTTGGCATGGAAAATCTGGACACTGGTGTGTCCATCAGTCCCACAGATCCTTTACACTCGGCCCAATACAGGGAAAGCACAATGTGTGTGCCAGAGGGATAGAGTTTCACTTCTCTTGACCTGGGCTCTCATGGAAAAAGGACAAGGATACGGTGCAGGAAATTGAGGAGGGCTGCATTTAGGCTGAGTGTCAGCCTCAGAGCCCTGGAGAATGGGAGTCAAGCACAGAGGGCCTGGACAGCTGCAGCTGGAGATGGACATATGCCTGTTACCTGCAGCAGGATCGCTGTCTCCTCAGTTCCCCAATGAACTACACCATATGCAGGAGACTAAATAATTCAAAGGCAAAGAAAGGAAAATTTCAACACCAGGAAGTCTGAGATCACGATGCATGCATTGACTTCCATAAGGGTCCAATGAAGAAGGCACGTAGAGACAGTCAGAGAAACAGAATGACAGTGACAGAAAAGTACAGAAATTCTGGACCTGTGTTGATCAGTGCCAGAGCACTGAAGACAAACCCTCCATGCCCATGCATACTTCTTACAAGTGGCATTGTTATTTTATGTTTGTGAGGAAAGGTTACACTTAGAACATCTAGGTCTTACCCCACTCTGAGAAGCAACACTTGGCCTGCAGCCCACTCTCCGAAACTTCCCTCGCCTCTCCATTTGGAAGTAGTCTTAGTGATGCTCCAGCCAAGATGCAGGCTGGTGTATTGCATCTCCAGGTCCAG
The DNA here is from genome assembly GCF_950295315.1 of Erinaceus europaeus. Classification (NCBI taxonomy): domain Eukaryota; kingdom Metazoa; phylum Chordata; class Mammalia; order Eulipotyphla; family Erinaceidae; genus Erinaceus; species Erinaceus europaeus. The sequence goes on along the minus strand of NW_026647180.1, from coordinate 1,511,671 downwards.
CCTCAGACTGTCCTGTGTGCAGGGAACTGCACTATGTCTATTTCTTCTTTGATTTACAGTTTTGGGATAGGACTCGGTGGACAAAAAGAGCAAGAGGGAAGTAGATCATTTGGCAGCGGTAGTTTGTGCTGAGAGAGATTTGTAGAGTGATAAGAGGTATAGGAATGGTTCTGTGAGATGTCTCCCATGACTGTGGATCAGAATGTCCAAGTGTATCAGAATTCTTACCCTAATCCAGAGCTGTGCAGGTCTCTAGCTAAAAAATATTTTCAGACCTCTACATGTTATATATATATATATATATATATATATATATATATATATATATATATATATATATGGAGAGAGAGAGAGAGACACTGATTTAGTCATTTTCTACAATGGATTCGATATGATATTCAAACAATTGATTGCTAAAACCTGGAGAGAAGCTGTGCATCAGGAAAAAAATTGTCCAAAGGAGTAACATCTCCAAATCATTAGCTATATGCATCTCCAACGGGACCGATCGAAAAAGGCTCCAGAAGGAACTCATCCAGGAGACTCTCCACATGGACAGGCACCAAAGTTTCCTAGTCAGGCAACACACACATTGTAGCTGCTAGTTCCCAGTAAAAGCCTCAGGGAAAAAAACTCTCCCTCTTCAGTGTCTTTAGATTTGAAAAGAAGAAAAGCGACCAAGGGCCAAGGAGAGCTACAATGGTGTCAATATTGAGCTGTAAATCAGAATGTGCCATGTGTTTTGCACAAAAATACCTGTGCCACAGTGATTCTGTTGTTCTTTCCCTCTCTCCCTCCCTCACACACTTACACACACACAAACACATACTTTCAGAGTCTCACACACACACACACACACACATCCATCGAGGCACAGGCATGATATATATATATATATATATATATATATAATGACTGATATATATATATGTACATATATGTATGTGTTTCTTTATTATAAACTATGAGATATACTAGCATGGCTATGAGACAGAGTATGGCTTGTGCCAGAGAGATTTACAAAGCTTAGGCTCCAGAAACCTAGGTGAAATCGCCAATAAAACAAGCCAGAACTCATCAGTGGCCTAGTGACTCACTTTGTATATCTGGGCCTGTCAGTAAAATAATATATAAGTAAAATATTAATGAGTGCAGACAGAGTGAGGGAGAGCCTGTGAGAGTCAGAGACAGCAAAGGCAAGAAGAGAAATAGAAGAGTTGGAAAGAGACCAGAAGTCAAAAACCTCCCACACTGCATTCATACATGACAGTTTCAATCCTGGGTTGTAGAGATTGTAAGGCAGCAGTCTCATGTCCACAGACCCCAGACAACCCCAGTCTTCACCATATGTGTGTAGTATTTATGACAGGAAATGTATTGTGAGTGTAAACTTCCCTTCAATTATAAGAAAAAATCTATCAAGCAGAAGAAATGACCTCTCATGGAAATGGACTAAATAAATCAATAAATATGCAAATAAATGTGGATGATCGAGGAGGATTTAAAAAAAAAATAAAGCACGAGGAGATCCGATTACAGTAGAAAGATAGAAACCATCTGCTGAGAAACAGAGGGCTGCTTCAAAAATTCCAAGAAACTTCAGAGTCCAGGAAAATTAAGATTTCAGGAGAATGAAAAGAAACACATATGTATTGAAGGTTACACTAGAGAAAGGAGGCAAGTTCTGTACTATGATAATTTCAATAAGGATGCTGATAGAAATGCTATTAGAAATGCTACTGGAAGGTTCTATTATTTATAATTGTATTGAATCCTGCTCCAGCTATGTGGCCAATTATTCATGAAAAAGAAGCTGTTAAAATGTGTTAATTCTGATTAAGATCAATTACATAGGTTGGCAATTCCAAAAATGACAGATATATATATGTATATTTATATATGTATATTTATATATGTATATGGATGTATATCTTTATTATAAAGGCTGAGAGATACTGCCATGGATATGAGGAGACAGAATATGGCTTGAGTCAAAGAGACTTACAAAGCTGAGGCTCAAGTAGCCTAAGTGAAAACACCAACAAAAAAGCCAGAGCTCAGCAGTGCTCTGGCAACTCACTTTGTATATCTGGGCCTGTCAATAAAATAAGGATATAAGTAAAATAATACTGAGTGCAGACAGAGTGAGTGAGAGCCTGTGAGAGTCAGAGACAGAGAAGGCGAGAACAGAAATAGAAGAGTTGAAAAGAGACCAGAATTCAAAAACCTCCTACTCTGTGTTCATTAATGACAGGTTCAAACCTGGCTTGTAGAGATTGTAAGGTAGCAGCTCTCATGCCCACAGACCCCAGACAGCCCCAGCCTTCACCATATGCTGTACTACCAGACCTGACACTAATGTGTGTGTGTGTGTGTGTGTGCCTGTGTCTGTCTGTCTGTCTGTCTGTCTGTGTGTGTCTGTGTGTGTCTGTGTGTGCTCAGAGCTAACTTGTAGTAGTCTCAGAGCATGGGTGTCAAGGTAGCCAGCCTCACCTGCAACTTATGTACAGAGAACCTAGCTGGTCAGGGCAAGCCAGCTAGCCCAGATTCTGGCTAAGGAAGAATGCCAGAGAACTATGTGGAATCCCAGGACACCATTTTGAGCCCCTGTTCACCACTTACCCAGCTAGGGAAAAGCTGGGCTAGTAGCAAATCAGAGCTGCAGCTGTCTCTCTGTCTCTCTTACTGCTTGGGCCCTGCTCTCTCAATTTATGACTGTTTCCTTCTCCTCAATAAGAAAGTTACAAATGATGTACAGAAATACTGGGAAATTGGGAAAAATCACCCCCGTAGCCACTATTACATGTAACTGTTGACTGTAAACCATTCATCCCCCAAGAAAGAACAGAATAAATATTTGTGAGGTTAAAAACACTGTAGGTTAAATAGGGAACATTCTTTAGAGCCATGCAATACTAATCCATTGTGCATTGGATGTCACTGTCAAAAACAGTGCAGTAGTAGTTGTAGTAGTGTGTAGTATCTGCAAAAGGAAATGTATTGTGTCTCCAAAGTTCCCTTCAATTATAAGAGCAAATCTATCAGGCAGAAGAAATGACCCCTCATGTGATATCGGAATAAATATATAAATAAATATAAAAATATATGGGGATGATCTAGGAGGATTTGAAAAAGATAAAAATAAAAACAAAAACCACAGGAAGACCTGATTACAGCAGAAATATAGAAAACGTCTGCTGAGAAACAGAGGGCTGCTTAAAAAATTCCATGACAATTCAGGGTCCAGGCAAATTAAGATTTCCCGTGAATGAAAAGCAACACATACATATTGAAACTTATACTAGAAATTGGAGGCAAGTTCTGTGCTATGATAATTACAATAAGGATACTGATAGAAAGGTTATTGGAAATGCTCCTGGAAGGTTTATAATTTATAATTGTACTGAAACCAGCTCCAACTATGTGCCCAATTATTTATGAATAAAAAGGCTGTTATAAATGTGGTAATTCTGCATTAAGATCAAATAAAAAGGTCAAAAATTCTAAAAATGACTGATATATATATATATGTATGTACATATATGTATGTGTTTCTTTATTATAAACTATGAGGTATACTGGCATGTCTATGAGGAGACAGAGTATGGCTTGTGCCAGAGAGACTTACAAAGCTGAGGCTCCAGAAACCTAGGTGAAATTGCCAACAAAACAAGCCAGAGCTCAGCAGTGCCCTGGTGACTCTCTTTGTATATCTGGGCCTGTCAGTAAAATAATATATAAGTAAAATATTAACGAGTGCAGACAGAGTGAGTGAGAGCCTGTGAGAGTCAGAGACAGAGAAAACAAGAAGAGAAATAGAAGATTTGGAAAAATACCAGAAGACAAAAACCTCCCACACTGTGTTCATACATGACAGGTTCAAACCTGGGTTGTAGAGATTGTAAGGCAGCAGTCTCATGTCCACAGACCCCAGACAACCCCAGCCTTCACCATACGTGTGTACTATATATGACAGGAAATGTATTGTGAGTGTAAACTTCCCTTCAATTATAAGAGAAATATCTATCAAGCATAAGAAATGACCCCTCATGTTATATAGGACTAAATAAATAAATAAATATGCAAATAAATGGGGATGATCTAGGAGGAATTGAAAAAAATGAAAAATAAAAACAAAAAGCACAAGAAGACCTGATTACACCAGAAAATGAAAACCATCTGCTGAGAAACAGAGGGCTGCTTCAAAAATTCCGAGACACTTCAGAGTCCAGGGAAATTAAGATTTCAGGAGAATGAAAAGAAACTCATATGTCTTGAAGCTTACACTAGAGAAAGGAGGCAAGTTCTGTACTATGATAATTTCAATAAGGATGCTGATATAAATGCTATTAGAAATGCTACTGGAAGGTTCTATTATTTATAATTGTATTGAATACTGCTCCAGCTATGTGGCCAATTATTAATGAAAAAGGAAGCTGTTATAAATGTGTTAATTCTGATTAAGATCAATTACATAGGTTGACAATTCCAAATATGACATATATATGTATATTTATATATGTATAAGGATGTATATCTTTAGTCTGAGAGATACTGCCATGGATATGAGGAGACAGAATATGGCTTGAGTCAAAGAGACTTACAAAGCTGAGGGTCAAGTAGCCCTGGTGAAAACACCAACAAAAAAGCCAGAGCTCAGCAGTGCTCTGGCAACTCACTTTGTATATCTGGGCCTGTCAATAAAATAAGGATATAAGTAAAATAATACTGAGTGCAGACAGAGTGAGTGAGAGCCTGTGAGAGTCAGAGACAGAGAAGGTGAGAAGAGAAATAGAAGAGTTGCAAATAGACCAGAAGTCAAACCCCCCTAGATTTTGTTCATTCATGACAGGTTCAAACCTGGGTTGTAGAGATTGTAAGACAGCAGCTCTAATGCCTACAGACCCCAGACAACGTAGGCCTTCTCCATATGTGTGTACTATTTGCCCCTGGAAATGTATTGTGCTTCTAAAGTTCCCTTCAATTATACGAGAAAATCTATCAAACAGAAGAAATGACCCCATATGTGATACCTGACTAAAGAAATAAATATGCAAATAAATGGGGATGATCTAGGAGGACTTGAAAAAATAAAAAAATAAATAAAAACAAAAACCACAAGAAGACCTGATTACAACAGAAACATAGAAACCATCTGCTGAGAAACAGAGGGCTGCTTCAAAAATCCCCTAACACATCAGGGTCCAGGGAAATTAAGATTTCCGGAGAAAGAAAACAAACACATATGTATTGAAACTTACACTATAAAAAGAAGGGAAGTTCTGGGCTATGATAATTACAATAAGGATGCTGATAGAAACACGATTAGAAATGCTACTGGAAGGTTCTATTATTTATATTTGTATTGAATGCTGCTCCAACTATATGGCCATTATTTCTGAAAAACTAGGCTGTTATAAATGTGGTAATTCTGAATTAAGGTCAAACACATAGTTTGACAATTCTAAAAATGACATATATATAAATATATATGTATATATATATATGTATGTATATCTTTATTATAAACTCTGAGTGATACTGGCATGGAAATGAGGAGACAGAATATGGCTTGTGTCAGAAAGACTTACAAACTGAGGCTCCAGTAGCCTAGGTGAAATCGCCAACACAACAAGCCAGAGCTCAGCAGTGCTCTGGTAACTCTGTTTGTATATCTGGGTCTGTGAGTCAAATCAGTATATAAGTAAAATATTAATGAGTGAAGACAGAGTGTGTGAGAGCATGTGAGAGTTAGAGACAGAGAAGGCGAGAAGAGAAATAGATGAGTTGGAAAGAGACCAGAATTCAAAAACCTTCTACACTGTGTTCATTGATGACAGGTTCAAACCTGGCTTGTAGAGATTTTAAGGCAGCAGCTCTCATGCCCACAGACCCCAGACAGCCCCAGCCTTCACCATATGCTGTACTACCAGACCTGACAGTAATGTGTGTGTGTGTGTGTGTGTGTGTGTGTCTGTCTGTCTGTTTCTCTGTCAGTGTGTGTCTGTGTGTGCTCAGAACTCACCTATAGTAGTCTCAGAGCATGTGTGTCAACATTGCCAGCCTCACCTGCAACTTATGTACAGAGAACCTAGCTGGTTAGGGAAAGCCAGCTAGGACAGATTCTGGCTAAGCAAGAATGCATTTGCAAAGGGACTCTCATGTCTCGCTCTCCAGAGTTCCCGATTCAATCTCATGCCTCACTATCATGCAAACACTGCCAATGGGGGAAGCTGGGGCACCCCGCAGAATTCAGGGCCAGGACCTTGTCCAGTCACGTTTGGCTGCGTACTCAGACTCCATGCTCCCAGTCCACTTCTCAGTGGAAAGCAGATTACAAGCCCAAAAAGAACCCAGAAAGAGTTTCAACATAGATGGGAACTGTGTTTGACCAAACAATAGTGGATGAACCCGGCCCCTTACACGTCCACTTTGGGTCTGGCTAAGGCAATTGCTCCTGTGGCCTCACAATCACTGATCATGGTGTCCTGCTGTCCACACATCACACTCAAAGAGATTCCCAGAAGTAGGCATCCATGAGTGTCCCATACAAAGTTGCTTTGCTTGCAGGAAGCACAAACTCCCCAGGCCCTTGCTATGGAGAGACAAAAGGAAGATGAATGCCTCCATTGGCTGAATTAGGAGTTTCCAGTGGAGATCACAGCCCCGCCCCTCACCTGAGGGCCTGGCTGCTATTAATAAAGACAATTGGAAACACCTGTTACCACGTGGGATCAGAGGACATATTCAGGAATCCCTCCAGGAGCTAGCAGGCTGGCAGTCCTCCTGACACCGAGATACTTGTGATCCTAGTTGGGAGGGCATTCTGACCAGAGGTGAGAATATTCCCTAGATACAAGAAAGAACTTCAGGTTTCAAAAGGATTTGAAACCCCATGAGGCACTTGGAAAAGACTTTTCACAGCCATCAAAACACCCTCTTTCAGAACCCTGGAAGCTTCCGTTTGGCATGGAAAATCTGGACACTGGTGTGTCCATCAGTCCCACAGATCCTTTACACTCGGCCCAATACAGGGAAAGCACAATGTGTGTGCCAGAGGGATAGAGTTTCACTTCTCTTGACCTGGGCTCTCATGGAAAAAGGACAAGGATACGGTGCAGGAAATTGAGGAGGGCTGCATTTAGGCTGAGTGTCAGCCTCAGAGCCCTGGAGAATGGGAGTCAAGCACAGAGGGCCTGGACAGCTGCAGCTGGAGATGGACATATGCCTGTTACCTGCAGCAGGATCGCTGTCTCCTCAGTTCCCCAATGAACTACACCATATGCAGGAGACTAAATAATTCAAAGGCAAAGAAAGGAAAATTTCAACACCAGGAAGTCTGAGATCACGATGCATGCATTGACTTCCATAAGGGTCCAATGAAGAAGGCACGTAGAGACAGTCAGAGAAACAGAATGACAGTGACAGAAAAGTACAGAAATTCTGGACCTGTGTTGATCAGTGCCAGAGCACTGAAGACAAACCCTCCATGCCCATGCATACTTCTTACAAGTGGCATTGTTATTTTATGTTTGTGAGGAAAGGTTACACTTAGAACATCTAGGTCTTACCCCACTCTGAGAAGCAACACTTGGCCTGCAGCCCACTCTCCGAAACTTCCCTCGCCTCTCCATTTGGAAGTAGTCTTAGTGATGCTCCAGCCAAGATGCAGGCTGGTGTATTGCATCTCCAGGTCCAGCCTCAGACTGTCCTGTGTGCAGGGAACTGCACTATGTCTATTTCTTCTTTGATTTACAGTTTTGGGATAGGACTCGGTGGACAAAAAGAGCAAGAGGGAAGTAGATCATTTGGCAGCGGTAGTTTGTGCTGAGAGAGATTTGTAGAGTGATAAGAGGTATAGGAATGGTTCTGTGAGATGTCTCCCATGACTGTGGATCAGAATGTCCAAGTGTATCAGAATTCTTACCCTAATCCAGAGCTGTGCAGGTCTCTAGCTAAAAAATATTTTCAGACCTCTACATGTTATATATATATATATATATATATATATATATATATATATATATATATATATATGGAGAGAGAGAGAGAGACACTGATTTAGTCATTTTCTACAATGGATTCGATATGATATTCAAACAATTGATTGCTAAAACCTGGAGAGAAGCTGTGCATCAGGAAAAAAATTGTCCAAAGGAGTAACATCTCCAAATCATTAGCTATATGCATCTCCAACGGGACCGATCGAAAAAGGCTCCAGAAGGAACTCATCCAGGAGACTCTCCACATGGACAGGCACCAAAGTTTCCTAGTCAGGCAACACACACATTGTAGCTGCTAGTTCCCAGTAAAAGCCTCAGGGAAAAAACTCTCCCTCTTCAGTGTCTTTAGATTTGAAAAGAAGAAAAGCGACCAAGGGCCAAGGAGAGCTACAATGGTGTCAATATTGAGCTGTAAATCAGAATGTGCCATGTGTTTTGCACAAAAATACCTGTGCCACAGTGATTCTGTTGTTCTTTCCCTCTCTCCCTCCCTCACACACTTACACACACACAAACACATACTTTCAGAGTCTCACACACACACACACACACACACACATCCATCGAGGCACAGGCATGATATATATATATATATATATAATGACTGATATATATATATGTACATATATGTATGTGTTTCTTTATTATAAACTATGAGATATACTAGCATGGCTATGAGACAGAGTATGGCTTGTGCCAGAGAGATTTACAAAGCTTAGGCTCCAGAAACCTAGGTGAAATCGCCAATAAAACAAGCCAGAACTCATCAGTGGCCTAGTGACTCACTTTGTATATCTGGGCCTGTCAGTAAAATAATATATAAGTAAAATATTAATGAGTGCAGACAGAGTGAGGGAGAGCCTGTGAGAGTCAGAGACAGCAAAGGCAAGAAGAGAAATAGAAGAGTTGGAAAGAGACCAGAAGTCAAAAACCGCCCACACTGCATTCATACATGACAGTTTCAATCCTGGGTTGTAGAGATTGTAAGGCAGCAGTCTCATGTCCACAGACCCCAGACAACCCCAGTCTTCACCATATGTGTGTAGTATTTATGACAGGAAATGTATTGTGAGTGTAAACTTCCCTTCAATTATAAGAAAAAATCTATCAAGCAGAAGAAATGACCTCTCATGGAAATGGACTAAATAAATCAATAAATATGCAAATAAATGTGGATGATCGAGGAGGATTTAAAAAAAAAATAAAGCACGAGGAGATCCGATTACAGTAGAAAGATAGAAACCATCTGCTGAGAAACAGAGGGCTGCTTCAAAAATTCCAAGACACTTCAGAGTCCAGGAAAATTAAGATTTCAGGAGAATGAAAAGAAACACATATGTATTGAAGGTTACACTAGAGAAAGGAGGCAAGTTCTGTACTATGATAATTTCAATAAGGATGCTGATAGAAATGCTATTAGAAATGCTACTGGAAGGTTCTATTATTTATAATTGTATTGAATCCTGCTCCAGCTATGTGGCCAATTATTCATGAAAAAGAAGCTGTTAAAATGTGTTAATTCTGATTAAGATCAATTACATAGGTTGGCAATTCCAAAAATGACAGATATATATATGTATATTTATATATGTATATTTATATATGTATATGGATGTATATCTTTATTATAAAGGCTGAGAGATACTGCCATGGATATGAGGAGACAGAATATGGCTTGAGTCAAAGAGACTTACAAAGCTGAGGCTCAAGTAGCCTAAGTGAAAACACCAACAAAAAAGCCAGAGCTCAGCAGTGCTCTGGCAACTCACTTTGTATATCTGGGCCTGTCAATAAAATAAGGATATAAGTAAAATAATACTGAGTGCAGACAGAGTGAGTGAGAGCCTGTGAGAGTCAGAGACAGAGAAGGCGAGAACAGAAATAGAAGAGTTGAAAAGAGACCAGAATTCAAAAACCTCCTACTCTGTGTTCATTAATGACAGGTTCAAACCTGGCTTGTAGAGATTGTAAGGTAGCAGCTCTCATGCCCACAGACCCCAGACAGCCCCAGCCTTCACCATATGCTGTACTACCAGACCTGACACTAATGTGTGTGTGTGTGTGCCTGTGTCTGTCTGTCTGTCTGTCTGTCTGTGTGTGTCTGTGTGTGCTCAGAGCTAACTTGTAGTAGTCTCAGAGCATGGGTGTCAAGGTAGCCAGCCTCACCTGCAACTTATGTACAGAGAACCTAGCTGGTCAGGGCAAGCCAGCTAGCCCAGATTCTGGCTAAGGAAGAATGCCAGAGAACTATGTGGAATCCCAGGACACCATTTTGAGCCCCTGTTCACCACTTACCCAGCTAGGGAAAAGCTGGGCTAGTAGCAAATCAGAGCTGCAGCTGTCTCTCTGTCTCTCTTACTGCTTGGGCCCTGCTCTCTCAATTTATGACTGTTTCCTTCTCCTCAATAAGAAAGTTACAAATGATGTACAGAAATACTGGGAAATTGGGAAAAATCACCCCCGTAGCCACTATTACATGTAACTGTTGACTGTAAACCATTCATCCCCCAAGAAAGAACAGAATAAATATTTGTGAGGTTAAAAACACTGTAGGTTAAATAGGGAACATTCTTTAGAGCCATGCAATACTAATCCATTGTGCATTGGATGTCACTGTCAAAAACAGTGCAGTAGTAGTTGTAGTAGTGTGTAGTATCTGCAAAAGGAAATGTATTGTGTCTCCAAAGTTCCCTTCAATTATAAGAGCAAATCTGTCAGGCAGAAGAAATGACCCCTCATGTGATATCGGAATAAATATATAAATAAATATAAAAATATATGGGGATGATCTAGGAGGATTTGAAAAAGATAAAAATAAAAACAAAAACCACAGGAAGACCTGATTACAGCAGAAATATAGAAAACGTCTGCTGAGAAACAGAGGGCTGCTTAAAAAATTCCATGACAATTCAGGGTCCAGGCAAATTAAGATTTCCCGTGAATGAAAAGCAACACATACATATTGAAACTTATACTAGAAATTGGAGGCAAGTTCTGTGCTATGATAATTACAATAAGGATACTGATAGAAAGGTTATTGGAAATGCTCCTGGAAGGTTTATAATTTATAATTGTACTGAAACCAGCTCCAACTATGTGCCCAATTATTTATGAATAAAAAGGCTGTTATAAATGTGGTAATTCTGCATTAAGATCAAATAAAAAGGTCAAAAATTCTAAAAATGACTGATATATATATATATATGTATGTACATATATGTATGTGTTTCTTTATTATAAACTATGAGGTATACTGGCATGTCTATGAGGAGACAGAGTATGGCTTGTGCCAGAGAGACTTACAAAGCTGAGGCTCCAGAAACCTAGGTGAAATTGCCAACAAAACAAGCCAGAGCTCAGCAGTGCCCTGGTGACTCTCTTTGTATATCTGGGCCTGTCAGTAAAATAATATATAAGTAAAATATTAACGAGTGCAGACAGAGTGAGTGAGAGCCTGTGAGAGTCAGAGACAGAGAAAACAAGAAGAGAAATAGAAGATTTGGAAAAATACCAGAAGACAAAAACCTCCCACACTGTGTTCATACATGACAGGTTCAAACCTGGGTTGTAGAGATTGTAAGGCAGCAGTCTCATGTCCACAGACCCCAGACAACCCCAGCCTTCACCATACGTGTGTACTATATATGACAGGAAATGTATTGTGAGTG